>NW_010312792.1:58979-75625 GCF_000700745.2 Antrostomus carolinensis
ATAAGAGTATTTCTAGTGAAGTAACTCCCAAACTTTTCAGCTAGCAATTCTCCTTTTAGACTGATGAATCACACTTCTGCAATTTAATTTCAGAAAGATCAAAATCACTAATTTTTCTGATGCAGCCTGTGGCAATTTGAATTTCCAGTTCCCTGCTGTCACATCAGACTAGGACTCATGAAACTTGAAATGCTTTCTCCAGTCCAGCTCATCACATGAATCCCATGTGATTCTTCTTACTTATATTTGGAATTTCCCCTTGCCTAAGAGTCTATAATTCCATCTGGCACCTTCCATTATGACTGCCAAAATGACAAGTTTTAGATTTATGCCTTTTTTGATCCTCAATGGAAGTAACCCAAACTTGGCTCTGAGCTGGTGAAGAACCTCAAGATTTGGTAGCAGAATTTCAGAGGCAGAAGCTTTCTTTCTGCAAAGGACATCTGCATCCACCTCCCCCTCATTAGGCACTGCCCAAACATTTGTCATTCTGTTATTGAGGAATGGTGCAGTCGTCAGTGTGAGGAGTTAAAGATTCCAGACAAACCAGTGATATGAAACTGGTTTTGTCTCTGATAAATAAAGTGAGAAGCGGTTGACTTTAAGCTCTTAAAGATGACAAAGACAATTTTACCAAGAACAAGTATATAAACTAGATGGTTTTATTTATTTCTTATACACCCTAAGGCCCCGCTCTGCTAAGGAAATAATTTTTAAAAATGTCACATGTTCACTCCTAGAGCTGCATTTTTGTATCTCACATAATAGGTGTTTAATGTACATGATTCCCAACGCTGCCAGTATCCCAGTCTCTGTTCAGGTGCTTATTGCACCATTTGTTATAAACAATGTTACAGTAAGTGCAGGGACTGATATGATGGATGTCAAGATACTGGAATCGTTGAAATATACCACATTGCATGGAAAAAAAAAAGGAGCATATTTTGAGAACACCTTTAACTTGGCAGCTCAGCTACAGTGTTCAGAAATAATTGGAAGTCAATCACAGAATTGTTCCATTCATAGTCTGCAAAATGCCAGGAGTCCTGGGACTCTGGAAATGCATGTGAGAGAAATATCTGCTCACAAGCTTAGGTTGTGACCTCGGCAGTCCAGAGATAACAATTCTGTAATTCTGACAGTTTTACATCAATGACAATTTTGAGACAGATCCTTATGTTGTAAGCTACCCTACTTTATGTGTTGAAAGGGACCCAAAACGTGCTCCTAGGTGCCAAATCCTTCTGCTGATCACAGTCTACAAATCTGAACCTTTTTTTCAGGTTGTTTTGGTTTTGTTTTTTTTTTTTTTCCTGATTACACTGAGAGGAAACTTATGTAAGAAACTTGCTAGCAGATGCTAAACAACAGTAATTAGAACAAATCTCAATTCTCAGTAGTGAGATTGTAACAGAAATAATAATTACCCAGCTCAGCACATTAAAAAGGGACGTGGTAAATCCATCATCTCACCTGTAAAGATAATGCAAAAAACCCCAGTAATTTTTCAGGTGTGATTAATCTGCTTTGTTTTAAATGACTCTTGTGGAGTGAGATCTATAGCCTCCACCAACTACCAAGGGAATCCAGTAGGACTAGCTCATATTCAGATCTCTGCAATGCAGTCTTGTACATTGGGTCTGGGGAGCCCTACCTAACCAGTACAGCCTGTTGTGGGATGGGAGGATGGTTTCAAATGCCTGCCATGTCAACACAGCTCAGAGCTACCAAATACCCTATGCGGAGACAGAGACGGATAGAAATAGCCAAACAAATCCCACCCTTAATTCTTTGTAACACCCACGAAAGGAATAAATAGGAGTAAAAATAAGTATCTGGTTGGAAGTGTTAATTTTGTACTCCATTATCATTGCTATTTTGAAAACATTAATAGCCGTTGGATATTTGCTGCATAATCTGATATTTCTAGTAAAACTCTGAGTCTGTTGCAACCAATGATAAAACCAAGAGCTTTTTCAATCGAATTTCAACTGCAAAATGTGCCTTTTAAGGTGTATCACATCCTTTAAGCCACTGTTTGACTCACTGGTCTTATTTTTTTCTTCTCTCTTCCTTCTTTTTCCAGATAAATTTTGTATTTCTATTTAACATAGTTAGGATTTTAATGACAAAGCTGAGAGCTTCAACCACTTCAGAAACAATACAGTACAGGTAAGTCAGCTGGTGCTTCTTTCTGTTTGTGGTGTTAACAAAGAACTGCTTTGCCTGCCCTGTCCTTGTCCCATCTTTGTGTTCCCAGATGTCACTGTTGATGTCAGAGGGTGTCTTTCGTGCCCCTTTTGAGCTCATATAGTTAGGTATACAGTATTTATTTTTACAGACTATCCATAAACGCATGCCTACATTTTTTCTGTCCACTCCATTTCAATGTCCAAACAATGGGAACAACCTTGGTGTACAGGCACAGAGACACGTGCTCTGCCGCAGCCACCAGCCTCTTTACCTCCTTCAGGCTGGCACATGCCCCAGTGCACACGTGAAATTTCCCCCTTTCGATGAAATCTGAAGGATTTGAGGATAAGAGCTTTATCAATTTCTGTATGTTCACAAGCATATGTATTATATTATGTAAATATATCATAACTCCTTTCACTGATGACTAGAACAACCATTCAGCTGATCTGGAGAATCAGTGGAAAACTGTTCAGTGCCTACTAGATTGCTTCTTTGTCCTGGTTTCTAGCATTGTAGATGCAGAACAATACAATATCAAGACTTCCCAATAAATTATGTGCATATGCATACTAAAATCCTTGTTCATACCAATATCCTAACAGAAACAGAAGAAGAACAGATTCTTGGCCAAGACATTCACATGATATCTGTAATCAATAGCAGTATCATTACCAATGATCACAGGTATCTACAGTAGGTTTCAACATTCTTTTTAAAGTGTAGGGTGTGGGAATGAAGGGTGATGTGCCCTCTCCCTTCAGCTGCCTAAACAGTCTAAAAGCAAATTTTTAGAGATCAGAAGATTCTGAGTTCCCTTCCTGTCTTACCATTTGCAATATCTTGCAAGATGAACCAGAGTTTTGGAGTATTTATGGACAGACAGGTCCTCACATTGAGAAATAGCACAGATTTTGTGGAATAAGATTGATCACAATCCTCTAAATAATTTCTAGATAAAATCTCAGTGTATCAAACTGAGCTTTGAATCCTGATGTCTTCAAATCGGCCTTCTCTTGACTTTGGAGGCAGTTTTGCTGCAGTAATGGGGTTTTGTTGTTTTGCTTGATTGCTGTCTTTTAATCCTGTCTGAGGTTTGGAGACAAATGTGAATTTAATGCAATGGTCTGATTTTCTTGTTCAGACTCTTCTCTGCACATTTCATTTCCTGAGAAATGAAGGGCAAAAATACCCCTTTTTCATCCTCAAACCTCATGCCATAGAACTAAAACTAGAATGAAAAAACACTAATTCAAGTCTCAGTACATTTTTCTCCCTGCCACAGTTTGCAGGCAGCATTAGAGATATTAGATTCTGAGGCAATCTAAAATAACTGCCTTTGTCCTTGAACAGTTGACGATGATCTTATCCTTGCTACAAGCTTTGTGAGGGAATCTTCTTTTTTACAGCCTAAATAGAAATCCTTATAATTCCAGGAAAGCCTGGGGCAAGCCTTGCTGCTCTAAAGCTGTGTTGTCCAAACATTTGTTAAGCAAGTATTAAATGATGTGACAGCTACTTTGTTAAGACCATCACTGTCTCCTGACACTGGCAATGTCTTTCTGCTCCCTTGCATGCCTACCTGCCTGTCTTTATCTGCTTGTTATGGCATTATACAGAGATTTATACAGACTTTGCAAAATTGAAGTTTTCTATGTTTGTAGAGTATCAGCACAACAAGGTGCTGTTCTGCAACTGACATCCCAATAGATTATTATAGCACCAATAATAAAGATTAGCCCCTAATAATTCTATTAATAATCACTTTTGCTTCATTGTTCACCATCTGCTTTTTTATTATTGATAACACAGCTCTAAGCAATTGTGTTGGGTGTGCAGGTGTTGCAGAGAGAGAGCAAACTTTTATACTCCAAACAGAATCAAAAGATGGGATTAGATCAGTTCTCACAGGCACAGCATTAAAAAAAATAAATTACACACTTACTACATCACCCTGAGGTGTAAGAAGTCACTCACTGGGGTTAGAGAGAAGCTCAAGGCTTCAGTCTAATTCAAACCTCATTGATAGGAGAGAAACTCTCTGTAGGAAGAGGAGAGAGAAAGGGAGGGATATGAAAAAAGGTTTCCATTTGTCCCCTGGAGTTCAGGGTGTGGGGATGAACAGCAGGATTCAAAGGCAAACACTTTCCCAGAACTTGTTTCTCCAGGTGGTCAGGCACTAGTCAGAAAGTGTTAACTAAAAAACTCATCTGTGGCTTCAAAACCCAAAGCAGAGACTGTCACTCTTTAAAAACTTTCCACACCCCCCTCCTAAACTCTATCCAGCCTTTTGGACCTGGGATCCCCTGGGGTCCCTCTTAAATATCCTCTCCCAAGCCCTAAGAAATTTGTGTTCTTCATTGCCTCAGGACCTTAGGAGCCTTCATCTTGAGTTATACAATAAAGTGGTCATGAACCTTGGGACTGTTCCTGTGCAGGCAGGCTAAGAAGTGTCTAAAACTTGGATGTCCTCCTGGGAACAAGCTCAAATTATTTGGCCATTGTGCAAATATGGGCTTCCACTGCCATCCTCAGCAAATGCTCTAGCATCCGCTCTCTCCACTAAAGGGGTGAATTCTTTGGATTGGGTCAATCAACAGCAGTTCAGATAATACTGTTGTTCTTTCTTGTGTTCAGTTGTGTTTTCTGTTTCCTCTGCACAGGAAGGCAGTCAAGGCAACGTTAGTTCTTCTGCCTCTGCTAGGCATCACCTATATGCTTTTCTTTGTCAACCCTGGTGAAGATGACATTTCCCAGATTGTCTTCATCTATTTCAATTCCTTCCTGCAGTCTTTTCAGGTAAGAGAGCAGATACCAGCTACTGCTGAAAGGATCCTTAGTGCTTTTCAGACATGGCAATGAAGTCCATGATAGAAATAATAGTTGAAAAAAGCTCAGGTTTGTTCATGATTATGTAATAGATATATAAGTATGACATATGGAGTGGAGCTCTCCTCTCCATGTGTACCAAAGGGATTCATCTCCCTTTACATCAGCACTGTGTTCAGCCTATAGTTGCAGCTCCTCACCTGGGCTCCATCTACTCTCAATGGAGAGACAGATGATGTTTCATCCTGTTCTAAAGTGCCTGAGAGAGGATGATGAATCACTCTCCCAAGGTACCTCTCCACAGTGAGCTGGGACTTAGACTAGATGTTGCTAAAGCAAAGGCAAACAACTCCTACCTGTTTGGCTCATTTGATTAAGACATCAGCTTTATTGTCCAGCCTCTCACTCCAGCTCTCCTGCGATGGTGCATGCACTCAGCCATCAGACCATACCAACTCAAAACTCATACCCTATCTCCTCCCTTCCCTGAATTTAACAAGAGTTCTACCAGCATATAAAAGGCAGTGGAACATAAGTAATTACCCCAGCTTTCTGGATTTGTCACAAAACCAAATGTGACTGAAGACCTTGAATGCTGTTTAGCCACACATTTCTGCTTAGTTGTGTCCTACAGCTTTACCTCTGCTCAAAGACTTTCTTGAACTAGGGTGGAACTATGTTTGACATTGATGTGTTATCTGCAGGAGCAAGCACTCTGGTACCTAGGACATCAATACAAATATACAGCACACACGCTGTCAAGCCAAGTCCAGGGTTATGGATTACAAAATTTTGAGTTTTGGATTACTGTTTTTAGTGATTGCATGTTTACCTTTGAGACACAGAGCATCCCAGCAGAAACTGAAACTGAATATCCAAAATGAAAAATGTCCCTTTTAATCTATGAACAAAGGAACCTTAACCTTTACCAGTGAGCCAATGCACATTTTTCATTCCCTAAAAATAATTGTATTTTTTACCTGCTGATGCTCAATGTCTCAAAAAATGCTACACTGCTTGTTTTATTGTTAGTGTTATGAAGATATATGTAAGAAAAAAAGCAGGGGGAATCTGTCCTTTATGGTGACAATAATGACAATCTATTGCTGAAAGCAAAATGAGTAGGATTCTGCTCACGAGTTTAGAGATGAAAGTGTCATCATGTTGTCATCTGAGCTTCCATTATCATCATTATGATCTTAGCAATCATCACAGGGGCCTAGTCACTGCTGTCAATAGATTCCACAGAGCAATTCGGCTCAAATGAACGTAAACAACCTGATGATACACTTGAAACTCAAGACCATCTAAGGCTATTGGACCACCCCCTTGAGTGTCTGAGACATCGCCATGGAGCTGGCAGAAATGACATAGCACCTGTGAAGGTCTGTGCCATTTTGGGGAGACAGCTGGAAGCTGTAGATATAATTTAGCACAGAAGTGGCAATCCCCTCTATCAGTGGAAGAGCTGTCTAGATTCTAGCTCTCATGTCTCACCTGTGAGCTGCAAGACACTTAGTATTTTCTCATGAAGTTGTAAGGTAAATATTTAATCTGTCTAGAAGCAGATATTCTCAACAGGATTATGTTTTTGCTCAGAATGATGCCAGGATAAAGCTCAGTCCTTGATTCCGCGTGTTAAAATACTTACCTAATAATTGACTGCTTTCTGTTCTTTCCAGGGTTTCTTTGTGTCAGTATTTTACTGCTTCTTGAATGGTGAGGTAAGTAGAGTCCCCTGCTGTCAGTGTAATTAATTCTCAGGAGATGGAACCTACTTGAATGCCTGATTGTACAGACCTGAGATATTTTTTCATGGGGTCATGGTCTCATCAGTCTGTTGCTCTTGCAGAAGTTTCTGTTAATGTGTATCTGAATTTCCCAGCCCTCTTTGTAGGTCTCCCTTGTTCACAAAGCTTTATCAAATTCAGGTTATTACCTGGGAAGTCAGGGCAGAGGAAAAGAAATCTTCTCAGATTATAAAATTATTGTTCTTCATTTTAAGACTTCTTTGAAGTTTCTCATTAATTACAAATATGATTTCTGGTTATGCATGAGCATTACTCCTGAGCTGGGCTCTTGTTAAGTATATGCTGCAGGTGACCCATTTTTATAATGAGATTGCCATGCTGAGTTGAGAGAGTTAGTTTTTCTGTGCGGATACCTATCTCTGAGTGATCAATGCCTGTTGCATTCAGAAAAGAGGGTTGGGGGCAGGGTCAGTGATGTTCCTCAGAATTAATTTTAGGTACTGCTATTCAAGAAAGGAATGTTTCATTAATATCCCTCAGTGTTTGACTTATACCACAAAGTGTGAGAGATTTTCCCTTACTTACACTGCCAGTGTCTCATTTGCCTGCATTTAAGCGTGTCATCTTCCTCCAGTTAAAATTTGAGTCTCTGCAGAAATTAATTCCACGTCTCAATTATTCCTGAAAAAAAATTCCTGCTGTATTGGTATTTATTTTGTATGTGCTGCTTCTTAATTTCATTGTGGGCTCCCTGTGTGGCTCTATGAGAAAGAATGAGCATGTCTTCTCACTTCAGCTAATGAAGCACCACTATTTAATGGGTTTTTTTGCTTTTCTTCATTTCCCCTCTTCCTCATTAATTCTGAGGTGATGTTAACAAGAAGTAACACTACTTTCTCTGGTTAGGATCATGCCACTTTTATATACTGACAGCAGATTGTTCTCAGTTCTCTTTTCAACTTTCCTTCAATAAATTCTGACCACTCTGTTTAATAATTCTTAATAAACAGGGAGGTGAAATCTTCCCCAAAAGGTACAGGCACCTTACCCGTGAGATGCAGTTACCTCAAAATCTTGCCATATATCTGAGTTGCTTGTGTCTATACTTTGTTTTTGTGAGCCACTGTGCTGCACAATCTGATGAGTTAAAGGCACCAGAAGTCTGATATGTCCCTTCAGTACTACTTGTCATATTCATCATGTTTACATTGTTAATGTAGAAGGAGAATCTTTCAGGTAGACAGTAGGCTTCTCTTTTCTTTTCTTTTCTTTTCTTTTCTTTTCTTTTCTTTTCTTTTCTTTTCTTTTCTTTTCTTTTCTTTTCTTTTCTTTTCTTTTCTTTTCTTTTCTTTTCTTTTCTTTTCTTTTCTTTTCTTTTCTTTTCTTTTCTTTTCTTTTCTCCCACCACTGCCACAGTGCACATCAGGGGCTGGAACCTCTGGAACCTGGGACACATGATTTCAGAGTCAGTCAGGACTTGGAATTACCCTAGTGCACTTTCATTTTGTGGACTTGGCCTAGGACCAGTTTGCTGTTTGTTCCAGGCTTTCACTTTTTTCTCTGTTCTGAGATTTTTTCAGCTGTCTGGTAGTGGGAGAAGTATCTCCTTCAGTACAGCAGTCTGCAGTTCTCTGTCCAAAGCCATGAGCCAGCTTCCCTTCTCCTGTAACTTAAATGAGTTCAGACATAATCAGACTTGTTGAAAGGCAGGATGATTCACTTCGTGTACTTCTTCTATGCCTTGATAACAATCTACTAGCAGTTCTGGAATGATTTCCATAACAATGATTTTCCCAGCTATAACACACTATTATTACCGTTTGAATGGGCATTTCTGGGAGTCAGTTCAAGGCTAAGACAACCAGTTTGGGTGATGTAGATGATCTTGGTTCATTTCCCTAAACATAGATATCTAGTGCCACTTCAGAGGCTATAGAGTATCTGAGGCATTCACATGGGTCTACTAAATATGGTACAAGATCTATAGAAGATCCACACCTTCTAACTGGGAAGTGGGAAGCCGAGTGCGGTACAATGGGGCTTCTCAAATGGCACGGCTCTCTATGTCACTAATTCAAGACAGTCAGTGCAACGTTTTTCTCATCAGCTTAGCCTGCAGTAGACACTTCCATTTGCTCACCTGTACAACTCTAGTTTCCACTGACAGTATGGACCAGCCCTCCACTGACTATACTGCAGGCCTAGACACTCTGCTTACATGGAGACACATACAAATAGCTGAATTTATGAGCAAAATCTTCCCTGTGGCCATCTGTTTATATGTAATGTGCAACTTCCACTCGACTAGCTAAACCATGTCAACTCCCTAACTACTTCTTTGAGATATAACATAAGTCTAAACCCCTCAAATATTGCAGAATTTCCTATTTCAAAATTGTGAAAGGACTTTGGACTCATCTTAATGTACTGTGGGAATGGTTTTAAAGTATCATAAAGGTTTTAAAAGGTGAAAATTCCTGCTCTGCTTCATCTCTGCAGAGCTTAGAAACAAGCAGCAAATTCAGTGAATTTTTCAGAGCTTTCTAGATTTGTAACCATGTTGCCCAGAATAAAAATTGCATCTTATAGCATACTATTATAAAAGCTCTCCCTTGTGATAGTGCCTATCCTCCCTAGATCTCCACATACTCATAAAGCATTCTAAAAAGAGCTTATGTTTCCCAGATCAACATTCCGAAGGCCGCATCACATCACATTGCCAAAGCTTGCAATGATGCTGCATCTTGCCTCCTTGTCAAGTGAGAGGCCTGTACAGGCTGCATTGCCAACTGAAGTACATCTAAAGGCCACAGCAAAAGTGAACACACAGCAAAAGTGTGTTTTCTTCCTGTAAACTTCCATGTCTAAGCAGTGAAAGCCATACTGATTAGATTTGCAGTACGTTCTTTTCCTCAATCGTTTGCTATGAAAAAGCCTCTATTATTTATGTGAACAGCATCACATCAGAAGT
Organism: Antrostomus carolinensis; assembly: GCF_000700745.2. Taxonomy (NCBI): domain Eukaryota; kingdom Metazoa; phylum Chordata; class Aves; order Caprimulgiformes; family Caprimulgidae; genus Antrostomus; species Antrostomus carolinensis. The sequence continues at coordinate 68,724 of NW_010312792.1, forward strand.
ACGGAAGTACTGAAATATTGTTTTGCATTCTCCTGACATCAGTTGCTCTCAGAGAGGCATCCCTTCTAGAAGGGGTGATGAAGGTGTGATAGTTTCACTTGGCTAGCCCTTGGCTAGCAGCCAATACAGCCGTTCACCCACTTCCCCACCCCCAGGGGATAGGGGAGAGGATTGAGGAGGCAAGGATAAGGAGGCTTGTAGGTTGAGATAAGAACAGTTCAATAATAGAGAGAAAACTTAAAATAATACTAATATTAAAATAGTAGAGATAATGATAACAGCAACAAAATATGCAAGTGAATGACACCCAATGTTATAGCTCACCCCCCTCCTGACCGAGCCCAGACTGTTCCCAGATATCAATCCCAGAGGAGCGACAATCCCGAACTGAAACCACAATCCTGGGAGAGTGAAAGCCCGAGTGAAAGCCAGAGAGAGCAAGAGAGGAAGAGACCCTCACTAATATACTGGACATGACGTGATATCATATGGAATACCCCATTGGCATATCTAACTGTCAATTAAGTTTATTAATTTAAATACTCTTCTCCCCCCTTAAATCTTGTGCTTGTGGACTAGCAGAACACAAAGTCCTTCACTTCCAGTGACAAAAATGTAAACATTGGTATGTTATCACTCTCTCTCTCACAGTGAGTCCCAGGCTGGAAGCAAAACACAGCACAATTCTAACTACTGAAAAGAAAAAAAAAAAAAAAAGAAACCCAGCTCTATTTCAGCTAAAAACCAGGACAGAAGGAAATGCCACTCAATCCATGTGAGGTACCAGCACTTTTAGTGAGATCCACAGCAAATTTTGCTCTAAAAGCAAAATAGCCTGTAAGTAATAGCCTTTCAGTAGCCTGAAATCTTTATAAATATCACTGAAGCCTTGCTGAATTGTTATCTCCTCAGCGAGTTTGATATTCCTGTCTTTATTATAGATGGGCTGATGACTGGCTATCTCGCGGGGTTTTAAATACTTCAGTTTTTCCAGTTATGACAGAGTTCAGTTCTTTAAATGCATGTAAGTCTTTGTTCATCCCACACAGAGCCAGGCCTGCTCTTAATGATGACACAAGCAAAAAGGCTAGAACATCCATTAATTTTAAGCTTTAATAATGCTGTAATCTCAGCTGCATCTCTACAATTTCATATTTGATACAGATGCCACGAGGTACTTAGGAACTTCCAATAACTGTCAATTAGTAGAGACCAAAGAATATGGATCGCAGATGAAAGTCATCAAACTTTCTGTCTTTTTGTCAGAGTTCTATCTGTAAAGTTTAGCAAATGAAACAGATTTTTTTTTTTCTCTGTAACATCTTGTAGCCTCCCTTGATTTAAACAAATGTCCTTATGACTTAGGAAGGGTGTTTCTCTTCCTATGAGTTTTTTTGCCTCAGATCAGAGTTACACAGCTGTGCTACTTGAATAGATCTGATGTTCTAGCAGAGAAGGCAGTGCCTTCAGCACTCTAACTGAAGACAGCACCTTGGTAATACAAGATATCACCATAAAAGGTCTTGGTCCTGATTTTGCAGTAATTTGGTTTGACAGTTCAGCAGTGGGGTCACTGAGAGGAAAAAGTGAATCTATTAAATTGCAGTCCATGCAAAGAATTTCAAATGGGATGAGTTTACTTTGGAGTGGACATTTGACCTGGGAATGCAAACATTTCCCTTTCCCTCATTTCCACAACACACAGCGTTTCACACAGATCTTGAACTGGCTTTGTTGGCTGCAGTGAGAATTAAGCTGATGGGCCAGGTCTTGAGAGAATGTGTGTCATTCGGACCCCTCTACTGGAGATACCATCCTTCAACTTCTGAATATGAATGTCTTTCAAGCCAACACATTACACACGTTAGTCCAGTGAACCTAAGGAGAAGAAGTAGTTTAGATACCAAGTTGTCAGGGGTTTTTTTTTATGTTTTATTGCTTCTGAAAGGTTCTGAAGCTGTTTTGAACAAACTGTGTGTGCCATGGATGGGCATTAGATGCCATTGGCACTTGACTCATATTAATTTGTCTAGTGACTTTATGGAGAAAAAGTTTGATTTTTTTGACACAGAGAAAATCTAATAGTACTAGAGGGCAAAATTAGGCAAAATTATTTCAATCTGAGTGGTAAAGATCATCTCTGGACTTCAAGAAAACTGAGAATGAGAGGTCTCTGAGAATTTAAGATGTTACAAAAAATGGCATAATTAAAAACATATCTGCGTTTGCATTAAATGTCACCTAAAAAGCATGAATGTAGATTATCAACTTTTTTTCAATGACTGCAAAAATAAAGATTCTCCTCAAAAATTTTTCTATCAACTCACAGGTCATAAGACTGAATTTAATGTCAGATAACACTGGATTTTTAAAAAATATATTTAAGGTGGAGTTTTTTTGGAACAAAGCTAGATACGATGGCATGAAGCTCTGCTGAAGAGAGTGTGTTTCCACAAAGCTCCCGTTGGACAATTTTTATTGCAGTTCAGTAAAAAGCTTTAGGTTTTTTTAGTTGATTAAATTTATTCTGCCTAGATAAGTTTGCTTATGACAAGATAATAATTTATAAACAGGGATATGCTTTCATGGTATATCATACTCATGTAAGTTTGGATGAGACTACAGATCCATAGAAACCACTATATAATTTCTTCAGGCTCTGTCATACAAACTGATGAATTCAATCCAGTAACTGAGCTTGATAGCATGTGTTTAATTAAAGTCTGTCTTCCAAAAGGGTGTCTGGTGTAGGATTCATCTCATATAGTTCTTCTGATTTTTTCTGACAATGAACTTTAGAACTGAATGTTGGATAAAAACTTCACTATCCTACCCAGGTCACAGCCGGACCTGAAACTGAAAAAGGGCTCAGTGAAGGTTGTAGTCTTTAGGGATATGTAGAGTATCCTTTTCATTGCTTCCATTATATGAAACCCAGGAAAAAATATTCATTATAGTTTCAGTAGCAAAAGAGACTCATTGTTATTAGGCAAATAAAAACTGTTTTCATCAACAACTGTTTTCATACGAGAGTGTGAAGGGAGGACAACAGAAGGCAGTAGTGATACTCACTAGCACTAATCACTCTCTGTTGATCTCTGGGCTCACAGCTCACTTCATGCTTTTGTCTCCCGGGTCTTCTTTCAGTTCTTTAGTATACACCTTCTGCTCACAGGCAGATGGATATAGCATTCCCAGCATTTCTATTATCTCTTTGACTGATTCTAGATAAACCATCTTTAAAGGAAGATGGATATTGCCTCCGGTTTCCTTTCTAGTGTGATATCTACCTTCTCAGCCAGACCTCCTTGCTAGTGATGGTTTTATCCTGACAGAAAATAAAGTATTTCAGAGAGAGAGGGAAAGTATGTGTTTATAGTGTTTCATATTCCAAATATATGTTCCTGTATGGTTGTGTTAGCTTTTGTCTTATGACTGCTGTTTGTCAGAATCTGGAGGGGAGGAGATCAGATCTCAGGTGCTGCAACATCCCTCAGAAAAGGAAATAAAATATTTATGACCAGCCACTGGTAAACTTTCTGAGGAACAAGAGCTTCACTGGTAGTCCTGGCTCCACTCTTGCTACCTCAACAAAGATATGATGGAAACATAATGGAGGAAGGGTCCCTGCCTCCAGAGAACACCTATCCTTGTTATTAGGTGCTTCATTTCATTTCCAATAATGCAATTCAGTGTTGATCCCTCAAGAGAGTCCTGTGATCCTTGGAAAATTTACCAACCATAATGGGAGATAATAACATAGCTGTACCATAACAGAGTGCTTGTGAATGAAGGTGATGGTGAGTGAGAATGACCTAGAGAAGAGCAGTCTCCACTATCAAACTGAATTAAAGAAATGGGAAATCCTGTTTGAATATAGGGAGGGTGTTTAAACACTAGAAGAGAGACCCAGAGGTGATTTGAGATCTCTGTCTTGGATGTGCTCAAAATGACTGGATAAGACCCTGATATAATTTCAAAACTGGATATAATTTCTGTTCTGGTCTTTCTTTGATCATGGTGTTGGGCCAGAGGACTTCTGAGGTCCCTTCCAACCTTAATTATTCTATAATTCGTGAAAGCTTTGTCCATAATAAGGTGGTTGTCCTTCATTTTTAACCATGTCCTGAAAGCGTACATAACTCACAAGGCACGTGTCAGAAATCATCCTGCAAAGCCTGAATTCTCAGCTCAAGCAGGTCTCAGATTCTAGCATTATCTGGTCAATATCAATAATCAGCTATGACTTAATATTTAAAATGGAAAACAATTAGCTGACTTTGGAATAGAACAGGTTACTTTGTTAGATGGCACTTTAAATTATTCCCACAACAAGGTGCAAGGCAAAGATAAATATGTTTAATTTTTTTGTATGTGTGTGTTGACCCTTTACCTAGGCACCATCTGTCTCTCAAAATCTATTAAGCTCAAGGTGGCTTACTTTGATCTGATCATCTTGGGAGGCTATTCATTATAATTGCCAGCTATGAATCACCACCTAAATGGTTAGTCATCCACCTGCCCATCAATCTAAGCAGACTTCACATTAATCATTCCAAACGCAAAGGACATGCATTAAGCATTCCTTCAAATCATTGAATAAATATGAATATAGGGGTGGACTAGAGGGATAAAGTTTAATTCTGTCTCCCATAGTGATTGCTTTCTGAGCAAAGGTGTCCAACAATATGGGTATGACTACTACCCCTAAGTGTCCCTGAGGATGTCTGGTCAATATAGTCAATTGAAGGGTTCAAACCTTCCCTTTGGGACCACCTCAGTACCCATCTCCCACATCCACGTGTCTGCTAGAAAATCACCTTAACTGCTGTGACTCTAGACTTCAGACTGGGGTCCCGCCAGAGAGAAAAATTAGGAGATGCCCAGGCATGGTGAAAGGTAGCCACTGGTCTGAGGGTCCTTCCGCACCTCATCTTCCTTTTCACTACACCACTGCTATTGTGAGAATGCCTTCAGAGCCCTCCACAACAAATTCACAGATGATTGGAGTGGGCTGATTGCATTAGTGGTTAGTTCTGGTCCTTTGTGGCCCAGAAGAAGGAAACAGCTTTTACTTACACCCCAAAATGTGTAACAAATCTTTATAACTACTCAGAACGGTTCTAGCTTCTCAAACATATTATATATGATAACAAAATTGCACTGTTATGATCTTAAAAATAAAACTTCAATATCTCAGTCTGGCAGGTGCTGCAAAACTGTCCCCCTGTTACCAAGTTGTTTGGAATCGCTGCCAAAGACTCTGGCGAAAAAAAATGAATTGCAGACCAGTTAAGCGAGCTAACTTTTTTAGACAGAAAAAGAAACTTAACAATGTTACATAAAATAGTGGTGTGATTTAGGCTGTTTGGGGAAAAAATAGTTCCACCTGAGCTTCATTTTTTTTTTCTTTTGGGCCTTGCAGATTGTTTTGGCCACATCCCTTCCCTACCTTATGAGGACTAAGCACTGATAATGGCATCTTAATAGAGAAGTTTGATTGAATTTTTTGTGTAATGGTAACATGACCATCTTTGGCCTCAGAGACTGACTGTACTGGGAGCCTTGCAAAGCCATACCAATAGACTGAGGGGTGGCTGTAGGATACACGTATAGTTGCTCAATGATGTACTTTATTTAGAGCAAATAGATAAAGACACACTCCTTTCTCTCTGAGAGTGTTAGCATTCCTCAGCTGCAGATCCCCAGGTCTGTCAGTCCAGTGGTCTCTGTGCTTAGGCTGTTCTGTTTCTTTGCTTCCATTCAAGACTGCGCTGAATCCTTCCAAGGATCTGGAGAGGCTTGGACCATAGGCTTCTTCACAGCATTTACTATTAAATCCTGCATTTACTGTCCTTCCTTCCTTGAGGGACACACAAACCCTTTGGAAAACTTTCGAAGTATCATGTAAACCATCACCTTACATTAATTTAAGTTCTGTTATGTAATAGATGGGATTTAACCCCCTGATGTTAGACATCTAATACATACACATATGCAGTTGAACTGATCACCTTCAACTTCATTTATAGGCAACGATTCACCCAAATGAGGGCAGATTTCACCTGGCTTATTTTACTTGTCTGTTTTTGATGAACTGTTGGCAAGACATTTTGGCCTTTCATATGTCTCTGCTGGATACAGAGGGACCAGGACTTCAGAAACTTCATGGAAGTAGATTACACTGCCAAGTCAGACACAGTGAAACCAGTGTCTTGAAATTTAAAGTCTGCATAGCTGTTTTCCTTTTGCTGATTTGGACACTACTTGAAAGTCCCTCTTGCTCGTCTGTAGCTTACAATAAGATTGAATAGATCTTCATCAACTTTTTCACAATTTGCACTGCCATTCATAACTAAAGATCATAGAATCATAATGTTGTGAGTTGGAAGGGACCTGTAAGGATCATTGAGTCCAACTCTTGTTCTAGCATAGGACAATCCCAAGATTCAGACCATGTGTCTGAGGGCCTTGGCCAAATGCTGCTGGAATTTCTTTGCTGAAAGGGTTCTGAGGCATTGGAAGGGGTTGCCCAGGGCAGTGGTGGAGTCCCCATCCCTGGAGGGATTTAAAGGACGAGTAGATGTGGTGCTGAGGGACATGGTTTAGTGGGCACGATGGTATTGGGTTGGTGGTTGGACTTGATGATCTTTGAGGTCTTTTCCAATCTTACTGATTCTATGATGGTGTCCCTGCTGCTGGCAGGGGTGTTGGGACTGGATGATCTTTAAGGTCTCTTCCAACCCAAACCAGTCTGGGATTCTATGATACTCTTCTCCCCACCAAGTACACTTTGTTTTTTCTTTTTCTTTTCCCTATGATTAAAAAAAAAAAAAGCGAATGTACTTTTTAAGGTCACATTTCTGCACCATCCTTCCCTAACAGCGATGGGCTGAGCTCTC
>NW_010312793.1:0-14793 GCF_000700745.2 Antrostomus carolinensis
TTCCCATGAGCCAGTCAAACTTTACTGATAGAAAAATCAGGCTCCCATCACCCTTAGTGCCCTTCTCATAGGCCCTAGTCCAGGAGGAAAAATCCATGTAGGTGTTGAGAAAGTGAAAGAGAGGCTTAACACAGCCTCACCCATGGGAACAGCTTGATGTCTCTGAGGAGCAGAAGGAGGTAAGCTATGGGGCAATCTGAACCACTCTCATCTCATCATGTGAGTAGCTGGTACTGCCGAAGAGATGTGGCTGCACAACTTCCACTGGCTCACACATAATCAAGGGTAAGTTTTGACAGCCTGGCAATCTGCCACCAAAAAGAACAATGTCCCATTTTTCCCTCTGTGGCTGTGATCTTGCAGTGCTTCTCTACCATCACCACTGGACCTCATCTCACACTACCATGGAGGCGTTAACATGAAACCCAGATAGAAATGGTAAAGCAGAGCCAGAGTTGCAGGGGAGGGTGAGACTGTCTCAGCGGACTGCAGATAATCCTTAGACCAACATGGGCACATCATCCTGGCAGATGGTGAGGAGCACAACTCTCCTGGACTTGGTGGGACTCTGTCAGCCAAGCCACACCAGGAGATGAACCAGGGCTGTGCACTTCACAGCCACCCCACCTCTTTTCCTTATATAGCAGACCTGCAATTTTCAGTGTTTACAGCTGAGGAGGAGTAAAAAAGCACTAAATTCAGCAACTTTTACTAGAACACTTAGAGGGGAACTCTAAAGGGGGGTAGGTGGAGGAAGAGTCAAGTGTGTGGTCAAACCTGGGCCAGATTCAGCTCGCAGCCACGTGGCATAAAGGCAGATTAAATTACATAAACCAGGTATGAATCAGGCCCTTCAACATGGGATTTGCTTGTTTTGCTAGCAACAAATAAACTCCACCAGCTCATCAGTGATGTGTATGGGAGGAAAATGAAGTTCATTTGGAGATGTCTTGCTATTTGTGTTGACCTCATGAGGGCCATAACAGTAAACACCAGAGTTCAGATTCTTGCTGTGAAAAATACTGACACCTCCTCTGACTTTCTTGATTTAGCCTCAGGCAGGCTTGAGGAGGCAAACGAAGCACAAGGAGGCATTCATTAACATTTCCTCTGCCCAGTGAGGAAAGGAAAATAACAAACATCCATCCCATTAAATAAGGGGAGGAAAATAAACCCTATAAAATACAGAGGATATTTTTAGTCTGAAAACAAAGCACAAATCTTCCCCACAAAGTAGTGCTTTTCAGATGAAAAGAAAAAAACAAAGCAGAAAACTTGAAGGCTCCTCTGCACTAGAAGGAGTGGCACTAATAATAATAATTATTATTAGGATTATTGTTAATAATGACAACAGGCTGCTCTTAGTTTTCTGCTTTACTTTCCCACCCTCCCAGCACGTGATGTGTGGGCCCCAGCCGTGGAGGACAATGGGTGGCCAGGAACAACGCAGCCACTGACGTGAACTGTGTTTTGAATGCGAAACTCTGTGTTGAGAGTGCCAGCTTCAATGCAATAAAGTGTTCCGGTACTGGAGATGGATGAATAGAGACGTATGGTGTAAATTAAATGTGCTATTCTTTTTCTTTTTCTTCTTTTTTTATTTTTATTTTTTTAAATAAATTAAAAAGCCCAACACCTTGGTTTCTCTTAATTTCATTTCCTTCTTCAGGGTTTTGCTAACAAACTAATGACTGACCAGCTTTGTCTTATAACCTATAGGAGAATCGATAGGGATTGAAAGGGCATGGGAGTGGAGAGATTATGGTTTCATTTTTTTTTTCTCATTTCTTTTTCATTGTAGAAGGAAGAAGCCATTCTAGAAGTGAAAGGGAAAATTCTAGCACAGCTGATATAGGATAACGCAGAACAACCCTTGTTCCTTAGTAGAAAGAAATAGTTCCTACAGTAGTATGGGATTTAATTGCACACCAACCTTCAAACTTCTAACTTTAGCCACTTCATGGAGTCCTTGGTGAACTACAGTGTCCTCCAGACAGTGATTCGGAGAAGGAATGCAATACACATCACAATGCATAATTGGAGAGGGACCCTGGCATCACAGTAGGGTCATATAACATCTAGCAGAGCTCTTCTGAGCTTAAGACACTAAAAGACAGCACAACTCAACTGCACCATAAATTTTACCAAGTCCTGGAATCTCCTCCTTCTCACTCACCCACCAAGTTCATCTGGCTCACAGCTCAGGCTTATCTCCAAGAAGTAGCATGTCTTACCATAAGGTAGATCTGAGAAAAACACTCATGCAGAAGAGGTGGCAAAGGGATGTCACCCCCCCCAAAAAAAAAACCCAAAACCTCAAACCCCATCAAGTTTTCTCTAAGGTGAGGCATAGAGAGAGCCCGTATTCTGAACAGCTGCAAGGGGGGTGAGTTCCACCAGGCTCTGGCTGCATCGTGTGCTCAGCAAAGCACTGTTGTGACAGCACTGGGGAAGGTGCCAGTTCTGGCTATGACTCAGTGTCCCTTTCACCTGGTCGCTTTCCCTGCAGCAGGGTTTTCTGTTGCTGCTCGCTGCTACACGCTCCTTTTGTCTGCCTCTAATTAGTCTGTTAGCTTTTCTCTTTCTGTCTCCTCATGTTTTTTGGGTCTGATCCTAATCTACTGTGGTTTAAAACTGTTCAGGAAGCTCTAGGGAGACAACCCACTTTGACACCATCCCTGCTGAGCTATAAAATATAGCTTTTGTTGTTTTCTCTCCCTTTCTTGCTCCTGCTCAGCTGTTTTGGAGGAAACTACCCCTGCTCAGTGATCACCCTTTTTCTTCCTCCCTCATACTTAGTTTCCACCTCCCTTTCTGTTCTTCTTACCCCTCTCCTGTCTTGGACCTCCTGTGGCCACCCAGAGGACCACATGCCCTTCAGTCTCTTCCATCCACTCATCCCATTGTCATCAACCCTGACGCCAGGCAGCTAATTTCAATAGAAGTCTGTCTGCCTCTTTGTGAAGCCCTGAGATAAAGGGGCTGTGGTTATGACAGCCTCCTCCCCAGCCTGCCCCAGTCCATGACTCTTGTCCTTCCATGTCCGTCTGTCTCTCCGTGCCCAGAAATTGTCCGTCTGCCTCAAATTGCCTCTCCCTGTTAGCTCCCAGCACTCTACATCTCCCTCCTCCCTTGGCTTCCGGCTCCCCTCTCTCCTCCTCCCTCTACCCACGCACCTTGCTTTAATTAGAAGCACAATGAAAATGCTTATCACTATGTCTTAATCAGCAAGTCATTCCTCAGCGGGTCCAGAAGGAAAACCCTTCTTTCTTTAGTCTCTCCTGTCTCCCCCACCACCTACACAGAAGAAGAGCACACAGATTATGAGGAGAGCTCTGTGGAAAGGTTGCTGAACGAGATGAACCTAGAGACCTGGACGAGCTGGAGGAAGGGGCCAACAGAAACCTTATGGTATTCAACAAGGAGAAATTCTGTGCCTGAGAAGAAAGAATCCCTGGCAGCAACTGCCTGGCAGAAATGGACCTGGGAGTGCTGGGGGACAGCAGGCTGAGTATGATCCAGCAGTGTGTCCTGGCAGCAAAAAAAAGTATCCTGGATTGTGAGAGCATGAGTACAGCCAGAAGATCAATGGAAGTGATTATTCCCCTCTACTCAGGTCATATTAGACCATATCTAGCTTCTGCAACCAGGTCTAAGCCCCTTAGTACCACATGTTGATTGACTGGAATGAGTTCAGCACAGGCCATTGAGGTGACATTGGGTATAAATTGAAACAAGACACTCAGTCTGGGTGAAAGAAAAAAGGTTTTCCCTCAGAACAGTCATGCACTGGAGCAGGTTACCCAAAGAGGGTTGTACAATCCCCATCCCTGGGGTTTTCAGTATCTAAAACCTGAACCACCTCATCTGACCCAGCAGCTGACTCAAAGTAGAAGGTTGAGATAGAAACCTCCTGAGGTCCATTCCGACCTTAATAATCTTGAGACCTAAGTGCCAAATGAGGCCATTCAGACTGATGAATTCCCCCACACTGAAAACTAAGGGAGAAGGAAAGAGAGGTAGCAAGGGCTGGAGAGAGACAGATTTACTGGAGTAGATATTATACCCAGTTCATTCCAGACTCTGGTATTTGATGGGACTAGGTGAGATTGAAACCAGGTCACCTTGCAAAGATAAATCCAGTCAATAACCTATCCCCACCCACTCACAATCTCCTAAGGATCATTTCTGGGGATCCTGGGTGAAAAGCTTTCTGGAAAACATCTTTGCACTAATCCAGAGATACAGAGATGGCAGAGTCTCTCCAAATTCATGTGATCTCTTACTGGCAATGCAGGTTTAAAATGGACTCTATGGGGTATAGAGACTGCACCATAAAAGGCTCTAGATCTGTCCCAAACCCTCAGGTGATTGGCATTTGACCCTTTCTAACACAATCACAGATATACAAATCTTATGCTCGAGAAAGCTGGGTGAAAGTGGAAAAGCAAGCAAGGCAGAGACGTAGCTTTCTACCAGTCATATCCCTGTCACAATATATGTGGGGGATAAAGTCACATTGGGAGGGTCTGTTGGGTCAGAACACCTGATTTACACCCTCAGGGTTTTATCCCCTTTCCCACTCACTGGCACTCCCCACCTTCAACCAAACCACACAACCCTTCGATGTCAGCTTGCTGCTGCCCTAAATAACCTTCCTGTTTCCCTTGAGACCCATACAGCAGAAGTATTTGTCCATCTGCCATCACCTGGTGCAAAATAGACCATGTGCCTTCCTGCAGCACATGCTTATAGGGGGGAAAGGTAGTCCTGACCACTGTCCCTCATGTCCTTCAGCTTGACCACCACCAGTTTGCTTCAAGAGGACTCTGCTTTAACCAAATGTGTGGGGTCACTGAGACCTCCTTTCAGCAGGACTTCACTGAAAGATCTGTCTCTTCCACATTTCGTTTTTACCAGACTGGCTACAGTCCCACTGGGGAACACGTGACTACAAGCCGTGGGAGTGAGGATCCATCCTAAGCCTCCCTGGCACACTGCCCACCACCCCGAGAAGAGGCAGGGTACCTCCTGGTTGCCAACAGGCTTGAAACCCCTTGTTAGGTGATATTCATGAATCAGCACCCCACTGCCTCCAACCATTGTCACAGAGAAAAGACGAGAAGCCCCAGATGTCCTCAGCACCCTTCTGAGGGTGTTCCGGCAGGGAACTCTCTTAGATTAGGGAATCCTTTATCTCTGGCTTATATAAGACCCGGGAAGTCCTTTTATGGTTAGCTTTTCCTGCTTTGTCAAGAAGCAAAGAACAAATGTAGCTTCATCTGCGCTTGTGGGTTGGCTAACTGATTAAACATCTGATTCAAGCTAAGTACGGAACAGGCTTTTGATGGGCGGATTTAATTTGGTGTAAAAAATCAGGATGCCGTCCCTCTCCCTTACTGAATATTCCCAAGATAGCAATTGGTCTGGTGCAATTAAGCAGTGGGGATGACTCCCACCTACCAATGCTTTAGAAAGTCCAGAGTGCTTCAGTTTGTATTGAAGTGGCTCCTTTGAGTGTTTCCCCCTCTCCTTTCCCCCCCTTCTTTAATTTTTTCTTTTTTTTTTCCTTTTTTTTCCCCCCTCCCTGCTGATTTGACCATTTCCAAGCATTTACATGAGCACTGAGCTCACTCTGTGTGTGTGTGTGTGAATGCATGTGAGGGTGTGCGGGGGACCCGTGGGTGTCTATCTTGGTGTGACACACTGAATTCCCCCTCATCTCCCCCTCTGCCAGTCCTGCCAGGGGAAGCATGCTAATGATGACCTTGCTGAGTAAATAGTTGTGGAATGAATAAGTGTTTTTCCTACAATCTGAAAGGCGGAAGGTGCGATTACTCATCCATCTATCCAACTGTCTCCAGTACCTTTCAAGTGCTTCTCGCGTCGAGTCTGGGGGCGTGAGCGAGGGGGTGGGAAGCGAAGGGAGGCTGCCAAGATCTGGGTTGCCACAGACACCGGCCTCGCTTTTCCTCCAATGAACGCAGCGCTGGGAGTGCGAGAGGAGGCAGGGCACCACCCACATGTTGAGCTGTGTGGGGTATAAGTAGATGGAAGAGCCTGGACTAGTGGCAGTTCAGACAGGGAAGAGAAGCAGCTCTTTGCATCTCTTGTGAAAGCATTTTTTTTTGGACTCGCCAAGTTTACCAGAAGAGAAATCATCGGGATTTTTGCAGCAGTTTCCAGCTTCTGTGTGCATCTCTGTGTGCTTTTCTTCAGCGAGGACTCTCTGCTGTTCGAGATTCTCAGCTTCGGAGGAGCAGGTAGCGTGCACGTGTGCGGGGCTGGACATCTTAGCCAACTCTTCTCCTTGTTTCTGGAGGATCCTGTTTCTCTCTGTGACACCCTGAGCACGTGAGACCAGCATTTCCAGCTGATCATCGGGAGAAATTTGCCTACAGCTCTCTCTGGGATCCACGAGGACTGGACAGCTCGCTCTGTGGTGATATCTGATTTGGTTGTGTTTGTGTTGAAAAGTCCTTTGAGGGGGGTTTAAAAGTCTCTGTGTGTCTTTTGGGAAGTGTTGTGGTGGGGTTTTGGAGAGCCAGCTCTAGCTCCAGGGCTTACAACTCAGTTCTTTCTGTGTTTGTCACTCGCACGGTTGGAGCCATGCAGCTGGATAATGTCACCAATGCAGGCATCCACTCCTTCCAGGGGCACCGTGGAGTTGCCAACAAGCCCAATGTGATCCTGCAGATAGGGAAATGCAGGGCAGAAATGTTGGAGCATGTCAGGAGGACCCACCGGCACCTCCTGTCTGAGGTCTCCAAGCAGGTGGAACGTGAGCTGAAAGGCTTGCAGAGATCAGTAGGGAAGTTAGAGAATAACTTAGAGGACCATGTCCCAACTGATAACCAAAGATGGAAAAAGTCCATCAAGGCCTGCTTGGCCAGATGCCAGGAAACCATTGCCCATCTGGAGAGGTGGGTCAAGAGAGAGATGAATGTTTGGAAGGAAGTCTTTTTCCGTCTGGAGAAGTGGGCGGACCGTCTGGAGTCCATGGGAGGCAAATATTGCCCTGGGGACCATGGCAAGCAGACTGTGTCCGTTGGGGTGGGAGGCCCAGAGATAAGGCCAAGTGAGGGGGAGATATATGACTATGCCCTTGATATGAGCCAAATGTATGCTCTGACCCCTCCTCCTGGTGAGGTGCCCAGCATCCCCCAGGCCCACGATTCCTACCCGTGGGTCTCTGTGTCAGAGGATGCTCCAGCCTCCCCAGTGGAAACCCAGGTCTTTGAGGATCCCAGGGAGTTCTTGAGCCACTTGGAGGAATACTTAAAGCAGGTGGGTGGAACAGAGGAATACTGGTTATCTCAGATCCAAAACCACATGAACGGCCCAGCTAAAAAGTGGTGGGAATACAAGCAGGACTCTGTCAAGAACTGGGTCGAGTTCAAGAAGGAGTTCCTGCAGTACAGTGAGGGAACTCTGACTAGGGATGCTATCAAAAGGGAACTGGATTTGCCCCAGAAAGAGGGAGAGCCCCTGGATCAGTTCCTTTGGCGCAAGAGAGACTTGTACCAGACCCTTTATGTTGATGCAGATGAGGAGGAAATTATCCAGTATGTGGTAGGCACCCTCCAGCCCAAACTAAAGCGCTTCTTGAGTTACCCCTTGCCCAAGACTTTAGAGCAGCTGATTCAAAGAGGGAAGGAAGTCCAAGGCAACATGGACCACTCTGAGGAGCCCAGCCCACAGAGGACCCCTGAGATTCAATCAGGAGATTCTGTGGAGAGCGTGCCTCCCTCAACCACTGCCAGTCCCGTGCCAAGCAATGGGACTCAACCGGAGCCCCCTAGCCCACCAGCTACTGTCATATGAGCTAGTTCAAGGGAGGCAGCAGCCTGGCTTACATGAAAGGGAGAAGAGGGCGTATTTAGGAAACTTCTCCTTAGAGAGAGGTTCTGGCTGAGACGAGACATGAGGTATGCTCTGTCCAACAGCCCATAGCAGAAGAATCAACTTTGCTTGTGGGGGGAGGGAGGCAATGGGGGAGAGGTACCTTAGGATGTGGTTGCCCACCTCACCTGAGCCATGCAATACGGTGGTGCTGGAGATACTGCTTGCACCACTGTGGGGAATGGACAATTTTATGAGATCCCTGACAAGAAACTAGAGACAATTCCCAACTTCAGAGGCAGCCACTTAGCACTGGCAGCTTTCAAGGACTTAGTAAGAGTACAGCAATTGGCTGAGGGTTCCTACCCATCTGGATCTCTCCTTCTCTTTCTCTCCTCCCTCTTCTGAAGAGATGTCCCTGTCCTGAGGAGACATCTTTCTTTTGACCCTTGCCCATTTCTGATTTACCACTGGGCTTCTATTCACTTGGCAAATCTCCTGTTCTTACTTGCTCCAAAGGATTAAATAATTTTTATGATTTTTCTTTTTCTTTTTAAGAAATTCTTTGACTTCAGGAACTAAAAATTTTAAGAATCTCTTTTATTTTTAGTGTCTTTCATTTCACTGTACCTAATACCTGCTTTAATGTTTTTCCTCTCAAGATGCTCTTACTGGTTTACTTAGTTTCTGTTTATTCCAATCAAGGCCACTGCAGTGCAGAGGCAAATTTCACCCTTTCTCTGCACATTATTCTGTGCATTCAGCAAAAGAGTTTCAAATGAAATCCTGAGCTCATTTATTGAAGGGGTAGTATGCTTCCTTTCAGAGAAAAAAGGGTTTCAGGGTGGAGAGAGGAGGCACCAGAGCTGTTTTGAGAGGGTGGGGATGGGAAATAAGTCCTTATACTTTAAATGAAACAAACAAACACATCCTAAATCCAGAGCAAAATATCCCCAGAGCAGCAAATCGAGTCCATGCCGATGTGTGGAGACAACAGGAGCTTTTGCTATGTAAAAGCAAAAAGAAGTGAAGAGAGCAGCTGTGTGTCCCAGCACAGTTTCAACCTGTGCATCACATTAAAGAGTTTCTGCTCACACAGACAGACTCAAAACACTCTTGAGAAGCCTGGCACCCCTGTCCTGAAGCACCTGAGGACAGAGCGTTGTTCACAAAGAACTTTCTACAACATCTTGCTATGGATGGAGATGGACTTGGACTCTGTGATATTTTCCATGTTGGGGCAGTAATGCTCAGTGTTCACCTTGCTTTGGCTAATGTCTGATGATGGGACTTTGAGATGAAACTGCAGTAAGACATATTCAGGAAGTTTGGCTTATCAAAGCTCCTTGAGGCTGGATACATCTAGAGCATCATCCGCATTCACCACCAGACCAAATAAACAACACCTCTGCAAGAGATGCAGCAAGGATGCAGCAACAGGAGTGCTCCTGGGATGCTCCTGGCACTACTACAGCAGTGACACGTGGCACCAGCGGCTCAGAAGGCCTTTGGTGTGCCTCCTTCCGAGAGGTTGAAGGTAAGTCAATTCCCTGATACTCATTTTGTTTTAGATCTAAGTTATCCATAGCCTGACCAGTAGGAACCTTGCACTGGGATAAAAACAAAATCTGAACTGGGACATGAAGCATTGTAAGTGACAGATTAGAGTTGGGAGGGGAAGGGAGAACCAGCTAAAGGGAAATAAAGGACAGTGAGTGGGAAAAAGTTTCCAAACATGACAGTATCTTGAACTTTCTGATTGACCTGGGGAGGAAATGGGAAGGTTCTTCATTAGCCCAGCCCCATGACCTGACCCATGAAGCTCTGCGTTTGAGTTCCCAGCTGTAACAGTATATCACAGGTCCATGCACAGCCTGAAGGAGATGCATGTCTGCTTTGCAGCTTTGCTAGAAGTGAGTTTGCCTCAGGAATGAAGGGGGCTCTCCTCTCACTTGTTCAGAGTGAGTTAGTTTGGCAGTAGCTGTGCCTACAGAGACAAGGGAGCATTTCTCACTAATGGCCTGGGATGAGTGGTGGGTGAGTGGGTGTCATTGCTGAGGATGAGCTGGCCGTGCATTACAAGTATTATCTTCTCTTGGTTACAGTGACTCATTCAGATCCTCCTCTGAGAAGGAATCACTTCATAGTGCTCAGGATTTGGAAGGAAAGCCAAAGAGAAAAAGCTTCAAAACCAAGGATTCAACATCAGACCTGCTGTCAGGATCCCCAGCCACCAACTGCTGGATCTGCTGTCTGAGGGAAACACTAGCACAGGTAATTACCTCTCATCTTACCCTTATGGGCCTTTCTCAACCTCCCCAGTGCCCAAGATATTGAATAGCTCAGGTGCAAATATTTGTGCTGGTCTGGAGACCTCAGGCCCAACGATTGCTAAAAAAATGGCACCACCAGATAAGTGGGATTTCAGCTTCTTGATGTAGGAACCCCAAATCCAACGTCAACCATTAATACTCTGGGGACAATGCACATCATGCCTTTCTTTCTGCTGGACCATTGTCCAATACCTAGTGGGACCTCCAGACTGCAGACAATTAGTGGGGACACCTGAATTTCACCCCATTTCCTGAAAAATCCCCCGTATTCTCCACTTTAGATATCTAACTGGAGCTGCTGCATTTTTTTTTCTTTTACAGAGTTCCCTGCCTCTGTTGCTGAGTTTCCTTCTCTGTGTCCAAGAGTCTTGCTTTCCCAGGGGAGAAGCGAGTGCTGCAGGAAGACAGAGGGAAAATCATGCACCAAAGAGCCTCCCATGCAGTGCAATGCCATGTTCAAGGTGCTGAGAATCAGAATGAAAGGGAGAAGCCACTTCCAACAGGACAAAGAAAAGTCTGAGTTGATCCAGGTACTCCAGGCACAGAAGAAAGTGTTGAGAATGAAAAGAGAAACCAAGAAGCAGAGCAGGAGAACCAAGTCTGCACTTTGGAGACAGCAAGGATGCCGGGCTTGTACTGACTGTCTGTTGAGATGATACCATACCTCTGCAATTTGGGGCCACTGGGACTCACCTAAAGAAATCTTCACTTGATTATCAGTTAAAAAACTTTCTTGATTAACTTTTCCAAATGACTTACCCTACCTAGGCTATGAACCCTCCATGCTATTAATGCTGAAACTTATTTTTCCTGAGTTGAGGGTGGCTTCATTTCATGCGGGTATCAGTTTTTCAAACCTCAAAGGGCTCTGGAGGTTCGGAGAAGCATCCTGCGGTCCAGATGCTTGTCTGAACTGCTCGAGCCTGCACAACTGAGCCAACTGTCTTGCCAGAAAGGAGAGTCTTGTAAGACAGCAGATGTTTCCTGGATCTGCATGGACCAGAGTTACCACAAGAACTGGGGTTCTTGTGCTGACTTTGGCATGACTGTTTCCATCCAGACCCAGGGAGCATAAAAGATGTTGAAAAGACAAGAGTTTGAGTGAGCTGAACAAGACAGTTTTGGTTCATATCTCAGCTGAAGAGGTCTAGTTGGTTCCTCTCTCTTCCAGAGCCAACTGTCCCAGGTATGAATGTCTATGTGTCAGTGTGGATGTATGTGTGTTGAGCAATCCAATCCACCTAACTAAATTCTCTGATGTTTTGTTGCATTTAGGGACCTAAGGTACATTCCAACAATGCTCAGCAAAAATGTCCAGGACTGGAAAATTCTGTAAAGCCATGTAAAGGCAGACTTCACAGGCATCATCTCAAGGTCAAAATGATGTTTCATTTTGAGGTGCTTAATTTCCACAGTTTCTTTCAAGAAACTTGACTGTCTCAATAGGCATTTCCTTTTTCCATAGACTTTCTTGCCTTTTTAATAAATTAGCCTGGCTTTGCTACTTGGTCATTTGGTCCTGACGTTTATACATTTTCAGCTGACTTTTTGGAGTGTGCAGAACTGAATCTCCTGGACTGATTTTGTTTCAATTATTGCTCCTAGCTGATTGGAGCTTTATTTGTAGCAACCTGGTTTATATTACCAGCCTCTCCAGGAAGGACTGGTAGTTTATGTTCCTGAGGTAGAGTCATGTGAATGAAGAAGTGTGTATGTGTTGTGTCTGTGAAATTTGGATTTCAACCACTGGATTTTTTTTTCTTTTCCTTAGACAATTTTACATTTGACTCTGACAAAACTACTTTAGAGTTTTTATTTTTACTAGAGATATTATTAATTCAAACAACCTTGTACAAAAGGCAAACACATTCAATCACTACAGGTTATAGGGGTTGAAGCCAAAAGGTCTTTGTAAGCCGACATCACTCGCTCTAGATCTGACTGTATCAGGCAGTTTATTCCTCATGTGTCATGTTGGAGTTACAAGATCACACCAAGCCACTAGAACCTGTCAACAGAATAGTGCTACACTCTATTTGCTATTGTAGCAAAGTCTTTTGTAGATTTATACAATAAAACTTTGAAATAATCTGCTTCAATTGCTTTGTGCCTTGCTTTCCGGTCTTTCTTCCTTGGTTCACAGGAGACTCAAGCATCTATTGCCCTCTGAAGATATGGTCTTCTCAGCTGTTTGGGTTTATTTGACTCATGAAATCTTCCTTCTCAGCAAAAGCAGATGATTGACATAAAAATGAAATGTACTGGGCCTTTGAAGTAAAGTGCTTGGATATAGAAAATATGGAGGTGTTTTAAGGGGGTTGTTTAGCATCTCAGATTGAGCCAAATGTAGCTCATGAGGCTGGTAGAAACTTTTCCTTGTGGGACTGTGGCTTGTGCAAGGCTCTTGTTGGGTACAGCTAAGAGAAAGGCTATTGAAGCAGAGGACAATCACATTCTCACCCATGCTTGAGAGGTCATGTGCATGGAAAAACTCAGAGAAGTCAAGGCAAAGTAAAGAAATCACTAAGTCTGAATCAGCTCTACTTGATATCCAAAGAGACTTCAGCAGTCAGAAGAGCCAGCCCTTAACAGCACAGAGACCCAGAAGCTAGTATCAGGCTGGTGCTTTGCTACCTGATGCATTCCCCTTCAGCAGGGTTATTCTCTATTCCTTGGGTTCTTTACTGATAAAACACCCATTGGGGTCATTGGGGCTACAGGAAGAGGATGCAACAGGGGAAGTAGCTCCAAGGGTTTTAAATTGAAATGAGTATTTTTTGCAATAGCTTGGGCTCAAAGTTCTGGCCCCAAAAGACCTTCAGTCCATGGGGGTTGAGGACTCTGCCTCTGCAAATCCCTCCTCTTCTGAAAAGGTTTTGCATTCTCTGCTCCATCCCTGATCTCTCTCCAAGGAGGAAGGTGTTAGAACTAACAGTCCAGGGTGTGATGCAACTAGTAATGTGCATTTGGGTAGGTCATCTGGAGAAACAAACAGACTCATTCCTTTCACAAAAGGAAATGCATATTGTCAAATGAAACTCCCAGATATCTCTTTTTAGCTTAGGTTGGAAAGGCAGAACATGGTCTGATAGCCAAAGATACCTAAAGGACAGCTAACCCTTGTGTCTTCTGCTCTTTACAGCTGTTCAACCACAAACTCTTATCAGGAGTGAGAAAGAAGTTTTGAAGTGCAATTTGCTTTGAAGTTCAAGCTGAACTCTACCTTTGTGTCCTTAACCCTTATCATCAGCAAAGAGGTGAAAAACAAGCATTGAGAGGACAGGCCAGCAGCTAGTGTCATCCCATTCTAGGATAGTATAAGAGGAACTGGGCAGGAGAGCAGGGTTAAATTTTGCATGGTCTATGGAATGGCCAAAGAGCTGGATCTCTTGCAAGGACCAACCCGATGCCTTGCAGAGTGAAAAACAAGAGCTGCTCAGCTGGAGCTACTGAGCTCTTCCAGCAGAGGGGGGAAGAACTCCACTGTTGACTGTGGGAATTAAAATTAAAAAAAAAAATCCACCAAAACAACACTATAAAGAGTCATCATCCATGGCCACATGGTCCACTTACACAGCTTCAGCAGTACAAGATCAATGGTTGCTTCAGTGGAGGAAGCCTGAGGATAAGTAGAGAAGGGGTGATGAGAGGTCAGCGTGGAGAGGTGAGGAGGACTGACGGCCAAGTTATGGTGCAGGAAGATGGGTAGGATGGAGATGCCCTGCTGAGGGAGGTGGGAAAGGTAGATGAGGCTGGGAAATGCCTGACTGTGCCCAGTAAACTCAGAAAGTTTTCAGTTTTGTTCCAGAGCCTTCTAGATTTGAATATAGTAATTGTTATTTACTTTCTTTCTGACACTTCCAGATGAAAATCCCTAGAGAGTCACTGGGCCTACACCTTCATTTAATGAAGAAATGTCTTATTACTCCTCCTGGCTCTATCAGTAGAGAGTCATCTGGGACAGAAACAGCACAGCGATGGATTAACTGCCTCAAACTAGTTGAAATCTCATTAAAAATTAAATTTGGAATCATCCTTGTCTTTTCTGGGGCATGAACCAAAATGCAGAGATATTCACAAGCATCCTTCCACTGGTGGAGAAGGCATTCGGGGTCAAGCACTTCTAGAATGGAGATAAAATAACTGATTCACACTTGTTTGATAAAGTGGGTTTTTTTCCTTCTCTCTTTATTGTGACTATACTGATGAGCTCTTTAATCTGCTTAATCAGGACAGCTTAAAGAAAGTTCTAAGATGGACCTTCTCAGAGTGTTGCATGAGTATATGAAATATTTGTTCAATTATTTTTTCATTTTTTTTTCCATCTATCTTCTTTTTTAACCAAAATTATTTCACTGGTCAGTCATGTAAATCATATTTATTGACTTTTTCAGGCAGGCATGTGTTTGTGCACAGCCTAACTGCTCCCCTGGAGCCACTTTTTCCAACCAATTAATGTGTAATTAGGGAGACTGTGAAACTTTTATTATTGACACAATTGGCTATAATGGTTCCACTTATCATGTCAATATGATGTACATGTGATATGAGCTCTGAGTGTTCAGTCTGATCATGGAGCAGGATGTTATCACAGAATGTTGGGGATTAGAAGGGACCT
>NW_010312794.1:0-3761 GCF_000700745.2 Antrostomus carolinensis
TTTTTTCTGCACCCCATTTTTTTCACTCTATATTTTTTCATTCTTTTTTGCACATAATTTTTTCCTGCACCCCATTTTTTTTTACTCTATTTTTTCACCCTATTTTTTGCTTCATTTTTTCTGCACCCCATTTTCTTTTCTGCACCCTAGCTTTTCTGCACCCCATTTTTTTCCACCCTATTTTTTTTTGCACATCATTTTTTCCTGTACCCCATTTTTTTTCCACTCTATTTTTTCACCCTATCTTTTACTTCACTTTTTCTGCACCCCATTTTTTCCCCCATTTTTTTCACCTCATTTTTTCTGCACCCCATTTTCTTTTCTGCACCCTAGATTTTTTTGCACATCTTTTTCTGCACCCCATTTTTTTCACCCTATTTTTTTCACATTTTTTCTGCACCTCACTTTCTTTTCTGCACCCGCTTTTCTTTTCTGCACATCATTTTTTCCTGCACCCCATTTTCACCCTGTTTTTTTCACCTTTTTTCCACATCATTTTTTCTGCACCCCATTTTCTTTTCTGCACCCTAGATTTTTTTGCACATCTTTTTCTGCACCCCATTTTTTTCACCCTATTTCTTTCACTCTATATTTTTCACCTCATTTTCTCTGCACCCCATTTTCTTTTCTGCACCCTAGATTTTTTTGCACATCTTTTTCTGCACCCCATTTTTTCACCCTATTTTCTTCACATCATTTTTTCCTGCACCCCATTTTCACCCTGTTTTTTTCACCTTTTTTCCACATCATTTTTTCTGCACCCCATTTTCTTTTCTGCACATCACTTTTTCCTGTGCCCAATTTTTTTTTCCACCCTATTTTTCACTCTATTTTTTCACCCTATTTTTTTTTGCATGTCATTTTTTCTGCACCCCATTTTTTTTCCACCCTATTTTTCCCACACCCCATTTTCTTTTCTGCACCCTCATTTTTTCACACATCATTTTTTTCCATACCCCTTTTTTTTCTCCCTCTAATTCTTTTCCCCTCTTTCTTGTTATTTTTTTACACTCCACACAACTCTCCCCAAAGCAGCTGGGATTTCTCCCACTCCCACTCACCATTCCGAGCTGGTGACCGTATGATCGATGACCGTCCCAGGAGGAGCTGATACCAGTTGTTCTGCTGTCAGGGTGTAGAAATTGGTGCTGACTTGTTTCTGCACCACCATGACCACGATGCTGGGTTGGTAGTTCTCAAAGGTGTCGAAGCATTTCTGCATCTGTGGGATCTCATACTTGAGCACAGTGTTGAGCTGGCTGTCGGACACGCCGTCCCTGTACACGATGATCTTCTTGGGCAAGCAGTGGTTCTTCTAGGGGAGGGAAAAAACAAATCAGAAGGTTTTTTAATATCCTCAGTGCTCAAGACTGGTTAACAGGGGGAGATGCTTCTTCTGGCATGAAGCTGGGCACTAGAAACCCACCAGATCTTTAGGGCTGACACATCAAGTGGTCTCGCTGGGAATTTTAAGGCAGGTGGTGAATTCAAGCCATGTGTGAAGTCCCTACAATACTCACCCTCAACAAATACATTTCAAAACAGGTTTCAGAGGGGCTGGCAGGGCAGAGAGCAGCAGTGTTTGCACTAATCCTGCCCATGGGCAAACATGTGGTGACCAGCAAACATCCAGTTTTCAGGGCTGTTTCTCCAGCACCCGCAAATGGATGAGAAAACACCAAGAGCAAGTCCTGACCTCCCCCCCCTTACACCCCCCAGCCTTGTCACACGCTGCTTTTCTCACGCTGGGGGACATGGGACAAGAGGACAGGGCTCAGCAGGTCGATGCTGATCAAAGCAGAGGAGTAAACGTGGCAGTTCCCCTGGTGCAAACTAATCCTGAGATAAGGGTGAGTCTCCCTGAGCGCACGTGGCTGCGGACGTCACATCCAGTCCAAAGGCTGCTGAGGGTGTTTGCTCGCTCACACACACTCGGGCTGACAGGTTTGGGGTGTTTTTCTCTTGTTTTGAGGAGATATAAACCACAGGAGGGTTGTTTTGGGGTTTTTTTTGTGCTAGCACTAAGCTGAGGGTTCAGCTTTACCTCGTGAAACTGCTGCAGGGCATCGCCCAGGCAGAGCCGCAGGCTGTCAGCGATCTCCTGGTGAGGCATCTGGAAAACCACCCTGGAGTACCACTTGGTGAGGATGCTGGGGATAAAAAGAGAGAGGGGACAAGTGTCAGGCCACCCTCTCTCACCAGCTAAAGTCCACTGAGATGTTGTGAAACCAAAACCAAGCCCAGCTGGGTGCTCACAGCACCTTTCCCAGCGATAATGGCGCCAAAAGCCCAACAGAACCAGGCTGAGCTTCACCAGCTTCACCCCTTTTCCCCCAAAAAAGGGAGATAGTGGTGATGCTGGTGTGGGATCCCCCCCCAACCATGTCCCCAGGGCAGAACAGGAGGAAAGCCTTCCCCCTCCCTCCCTCCCCAGGCCCCCACATACAGATTCATGCTGGCCACGAAGCCGATGACGGAGCGCATCCCTCTGCTGTGGCTGTGGTAGACGTCCATGCCAATGACCATCAGCTGCTTCTAGCAGGGAAAGAAACCCAACAGATGAGAGTTGGGGATAAATCAGACACCTCCAGGCTGCCCTGACTGGATCCCTCCAGCTACGAGGGATGTTGGATGCACAAAATGGAGAGGCCAACCCCAAATCTATAGATGGTTATAGAATCCCAGAGTGGTTTGGGTTGGGAGGGACCTTAAAGCTCATCCAGTCCCACCAACCCCCCTGCCAGCAGCAGGGACACCTTCCACTAGACCAGGTTGCTCAAAGCCTCATCCAGCCTGGCCTTGAACACTTCCAGGGAGGAGCAGCCACAGCTTCCTTGGGCAACCTGTTCCAGTGTCTGACCACCCTCACAGTGAAGAACTTCTTCCTCAGATCTCATCTAAACCTCCCCTCTTCCAGTTTAAACCCATTTCCCCTTGTTTTGTCATTAACTGCCCTTATGAAAAGTCCCTCCCCAGCTTTCTTGTAGCCCCTTCAGGTACTGGGAGGCCGCTATAAGATCTCCCCGGAGCCTTCTCTTCTCCAGGCTGAACAGCCCCAACTCTCTCAGCCTGTCCTCACAGCAGAGCTGCTCCAGCCCTCGCATCACCCTGGTGGCCTCCTCTGGACTGTTCTGGCTGCTCCAGGTCTCTCTTGTGTTGGGGGCTCCAGAACTGGACACAGCACTGCAGGTGGGGCCTTACAAGAGTGGAGTAGAGGAGGAGAATCACCTCCCTCAACCTGCTGCCCACGCTGCTCTTGATGCAGCCCAGGAATACAGTTGGCAACACTGGTTCATCCACATTCCCAGAGGGAAGCCCACGATTACACCACTTTACACCTCAGAGCTTACAAACTCATCACACACGTGTGCCAAACAGCTTTGCCAGCCTTACCAGGGGGACATCAACCCCCCAGAGCTCGCCACCCAGCTTGCAGTTCAGCTGCAGCAGGACTTTCTGGATCACACTCCTCATCTTGCCCATCTGGCCCATGAGGGTCTGTGCATTGATGACCTGCAGAGGAGGAAAAACCAAGGGAGAGTGAGGGTGGAGATGCCCACAACTTCCCCACCCTGGGGGTCCCTTTCCACCCAGCCCCTCACCTACCTGGGAGGGCACTGGGGACTGCACACAGCACAGCTTCTTGATGACCCCATACAAATCATCTCGGTTGCCAGAGATGAGGCACAGGAGCAGCTGAGCTTTGTCCTGTGGGAAAGGGTGAAGCACAAGCATCAGATGTAGGAATCATAGAATCATAG
>NW_010312795.1:0-49376 GCF_000700745.2 Antrostomus carolinensis
CTAGTAAAGACATCCCTGCTCAGTGCAGGGGGGTTTGGATTGGATGACCTCTGAAGGTCCCTTCCAACACAAACCATTCTATGATTCCATATTTTTTCAAAAGATTAAAACCCAGAATCACTTTGGCAGAAGCAGCACCCGCCAAGTCATGGTTTTGTGTCTCTCTCCTAGTTTTCTGTAGTGGTTTCTTCCAGGTGTGGGAAACAGCTCTGGCCTTCCCCTGCAGTACTGTTTCAGTTCCTGCACTGACAGACTTCAGTGGAGAATATGGGCAGGTTGAGGTAAACACCTTCTTTCCTCTCTCAAAACTTCCTTGTTTCAGGAAAGTCTCGTAGATCATTTCAACCTCAGTTATTCCAAGTGATCTGTTGATTCCCTCACGGATGTGCCGTGTACTACACCAAAAGCATGTCCCTCCTACCCTCGGCTGCCTTTCTGATTCTTGGAGATTTGAAATAAGTTGCATGGAGGCACCAGAATAAAAGCACATCTGTTTTAAGGGCTAAAATATTTGGACATGCTAATTGATGACTGTGTTGGGAAACAAAAAGAGCAGGGGATAGAGGCTGTGGGGAGAAGGTGGAAAGGTCTTTAATGTAGTTGAAGATACTGCAGCTATTGTGCAAGAAAAATGCCAAGGCTGTGAGCAGTGCGCTGTGCCTCTGCTTCTGCCTGTCCCTTGTACTGGCAGCAGCAAATGTCTAGGCAAAGCATTCCTCTCAAATGCAGGATCACTTAAAAATAACACAGCAATTCCTCCATCTCAAGTGTGTGGTGTATGTGATAATCACACCTATATAAGCAGTAACTAGCTTGTAGGGGTAGTATCTGTAGGAATTCGGCACCAGGAAGGCACAATAAAAGCTGTCCAGTGATGCCTTGTCTGCTTCCAGGTAAATAGCTCCAGCAGGTCAATTATTCTACAATATACAGAGAAGATTCCCCTGCACTGGGCACTGGTGAGGCTGCAGCTTGAGTGCTGGGTTCAGTGTTGGGCCCCTCACTCCAAGAAGGACATGGAGGTGCTGGAGCGTGTCCAGAGAAGGGCAGCGGAGCTGGGGAAGGGTCTGGAGCACAAGTGTGATGAGTTCCCGGCTGAGGGAACTGGGGTTGTTGAGCCTGGAGAAAAGGAGGCTGAGGGGAGACCTTCTTGCTCTCTACAACTACCTGAAAGGCACCTGTAGTGAGGTGGGTGTTGGTGTCTTCTCCCAAGTGACAGGACAAGAGGAAATGGCCTCAAGTTGCACCAGGGGAGGTTTAGATTGGATATGAGGAAACACTTCACCAAAAAGGTTGTCAAGCACTGGAACGGGCTGCCCAGGGCAGTGGTGGAGTCACCATCCCCGGAGGTATTTAAAAGACATGTAGATGTGGCGCTCAGGGACATGGTTTAGTGGTGGACTTGGCAGAGACGTTAAAAGTTGGAGTGGATGATCTTAAAGGTGTTTTCCAACCACAGTGATTCTATGATTCCAAGATGCACATGCTCACATTGTACTGAACATGAACTCGTCCGAACCTTTCCCATGTTACACTTCAGTTACCTTTGAGAATTAAGATCACTTGCTAAATTTTTCACTTACTGCCTACTTCACCCTTAAATAACAATGTGATTTTTAAGAACATTACTTCTACATGGACATCACAAAGCCTTTAGACTCATTCCCAGTTGAACCCGGGTGCTCAAGCAGTGACACAGCCTGTCTGCAAGGGCTGGGAAGAAACTTCTGTCTCTTAATGCACTGAGGTGAAGAAATGCAGTCCTGTATCTTCCCTTCAGGAAAACACAAGAGCCCTCCTAAATTTCCTTACGTCTCAAGTACAGTCTACTCAGCAACTCCATTTAATCGATTTTAACAGCTGCTGTCATGCAGCACACAGAGAGTTCTCCCAGGGCACTCACATACACGGGAGAGAGAAAACTTCAGTGCTTCACGTACTCAAGTTACTGATTTTCAGCAGTAGCTTGAGATTAATGGATTCAGGGTTCAAAGAGTACGAAAAGGTACTTGTTTTTACTTAAAGTTCTGACCATCATGGATCAAAGTGAGAGCTCCAAGCGTTCTTCTCATGTGTAGCGTGTGCCACTAGCACTCTACAGTGGTTTTGTTCACCCAAAATGATGTTACAACTGGGTGTACAACTCCAGTGCAAATTTTACACAAGCAGTTAGAGTTCTATGACTGGACGGAATGAAATACACTGAACACTAATGAGATACACAGCTGTACAGTGCAGCACGGACACTCATGCGTTACGTGCCTGATCTTCCCAACTGTAAATCATCTCTAAGATTTTGCATGTGCAGGGCAAATTTAACTACAAAGACTTCTGTAGTAATTAGCAGCTGATCTTTGCCTTCATATTTTTTTTGCCTTTAACAATCTTAAAGTGCAACGTTTTAGCTCCTTGTTTAAATCACTGTGTAGAACTCATGGAGCTTGGGTGTTCAGCTTACAATTTTTAGTGCTTCAGTAATTGGTGGAAGAGTATTAAGGGTGTTCTCGTCTGACTATGTAATTAGAATTTTACATTAGCTTTGTTAATGAAAAAAAGGAAGATGTAGGAAAGATTATATATATATATATCCCTGTCTTAAAAATCTTAACACATGGAGAATAAGCAGAGTATCATTAAGCAATGACAAAGAATAATGGATATGATTTATGCAGGGTATGCACATTAATTAATTGCCATGCAGACTGCTGCAATCACCCAGTCAGTCACAGGTTAAGGTAATTAAATACTGTTCTTGCTACTGGAAGAGGTTCCAGACCTTGGTCCCCGAAGATGTAACATTGCATTCTCACTAATTTAACAAGTTTAATTCATTAAAAAAATGAAGAATTAATCTAATTAAAATGTATTGGAGGAATCACAATTTATTTTCTTCTTAAATCCATTTAAACATCTGTGAAAATCAAATATGCTGAGGAAAAAAGAATATTATATGAGAACAAAGTTGCCTTTCTTCTACTTTGAAATTTAATTAAACAATGTGGTTGAAAAATCTTAAGTAGCTCAATACCTGCATGTAGATATTTAAATGAAAAAGGTCAGCAGGAGTCTTGCAAACCTGAGGACAACTAATACTGTTAAAGCTATTCTGTCTGGTCCTCTTTTCCTCTTGCATAAAAACCTGATATTCCCAGGGCCTGAACCTGTGAGCTGCTGACTATTTCAGCTCCTGATGCCCAGTAGTCTTTTATGGAATATATGTGGAGAAGCAATATAGTAAAGATCCAAATGCAATAGCTAGGAAAACTTGTAAGTAACCTGCACAAACCACTTTTTGTTTTGTTTTTTGACACTGTAAAGAAGGACAAAGCCTTTGTAATCCAATGGAGACTGGTATGAGCAGGAACTGCTGATGTTCATCACAGAGCCACGAAGATGATGAAGGGAGTGGAGCATCTCCCTTGTGAGGAAAGGCTGAGGGAGCTGGGGCTCTTTAGCTTGGAGAAGAGGAGACTGAGGGGAGACCTAATTAATGTTTATAAATATGTTAAGGGCGAATGTCATGAGCATGGAGCTAGGCTCTTCTCAGTGATGCCCAATGGTAGGACAAGGGGCAATGGGTGTGAGCTGGAACACAGGAGGTTCTGCTTAAACTTGAGAAGAAACTTCTTTACAGTGAGGGTGACAGAGCACTGGAACAGGCTGCCCAGGGAGGGTGTGGAGTCTCCTTCTCTGGAGACATTCAAGACCCGCCTGGACGCCTTCCTGTGTGATCTCATTTAGGTTCCTGCTCTGGCAGGGGGGTTGGACTGGATGATCTTTCGAGGTCCCTTCCAATCCCCAACATTCCATGATTCTGTGATTCTGTGATCCTTCAGGTTCAGTCTGTGACATAAGGACAGTTATGGACACAGCTATGAAACCAAATTCTGTCCAATATTATTTTTTCCTGGAGTGTTCAAAGACCAAACAGAAGAATGATGACACCACATGTAGCCAGCAAACAATCCCATAGCAATGGAGAGTAAGTAAATGCCCATCAGCATTTTTCTAACTAGTATAAAATCCTCTCAGGAGGAGGATGCCTGTGCACTCACTGGGTAATCATGACAACCTGTTTCAATCAATAGTCTGTAAAGTAAACAGTCTTTCCATTCCTATAGCAGGACTCACACCAGGTAGAGCATTCGCATTTCAACATTGGAAGTATCCAACCTTACTTTTAGGAAGTATTTTTTAAGGAACAGAACATCAAACTGTACTGTTGCTTAACACTAGTATTTATTTTGTCAGCAACAATGCTGCACAAAGTATTACCCACACAAATACATTATTTCTGCACCTACAACCATATTGTTCAAATTGTTTCTGATGAGTAAGTTGCCAGTGGTGTAGGCAGCAGGTAAAATGTACAAGTCCCCACACAGACATTTTTAATCATATCGCAACATTTACCAAGTGCCAGTGCCTGTGGTGCTGAGGTCAAGTGTGGTATGCTGCAAATTCAAACAGTGCATAAAGGCAACTGTTGCCTTTTATTTGGCATCAACAAAATTCTGTTTAAATTCTGGTTTAAGATTCTTCTAAATTCTGTTTCTCGGGCATGACAAAGACTGAAATGTAATGGATACAAATCATAATTTTCTCAGTTCTTTCTTCCTGGGAATCAACTTCTAATAACATGGCACTGATTATCAATCAGAGATTCTTATTCCACCTGCAAAAGATGACATCTTTCCTTTTTTATGAAAGCAGAGATTTCAGAATTGTTTAAAGACAACCTAAATCTTCAAATGCACAGAAATAACTGTGTATCCTCATTGCCAGTACCCTTGCTTTTGTTTTGGAAATAACAGTAGACTGTAATATACTTGTCAAATTTATTTTTCATCTGTATAATTGCACATGCAAATAGAAGTATCCCTAAGGATTCAGCATTATTTCTGAAGTTTGGTCTCTTTAATATCTTCATAATTATTCAAATTGTTTTCTGCTAAGACCCAAAAATTCCAGAGCATTGCCAGCCTTGAGTTTATCCTGTAAAAACAGATCACATATATATGTTTGTGTGTGCTTAACTCGTATTTTACTCAGATGCTTTTACTCGTGCTTTAAAATGAACTGCTGCAAAGAGACTAAAGAGCCTCCTCCAGTATTTGCAGAAATCAGTGTACTACACTGATTTTCCAGTGTTCCATCTCAGATCTAAAACCAGAGGCTTAAAAAGGAGGGGAAACCCCCCTAAATGTAAAGATCATACCTTCAGTTTATTGTCAAAATCTTCCATCGAATCAATCAACTTTCCAGGTTCCAGTTCCCCAAGTGGAAAAGGGTAATCTGTCCCCAAAATAACTTTGTCCTGGTAATAAAAAAAAACATGTTGTACATTTTGTAGTAACATTAAACAATATAGTTGCATGTGCTTTCTGGAATTTTAATAAACCACAGGAAATTACAGGTATGTATTGGACTGATTAATTACGAAAGTGAATATGAAGATAATCTTTGGATTCCAACTTTCATTAGGAAAAAAAAAACAAAGCTTGAAAAAACAATGACATGAGTTGACTGGTGAATTTAAATTTGAAAAAAGTACAGGTTGCTCGTTAGTCGTTTTTGTGGTGTGTCACTCAAGTTTGGTGTATTTTTGTTCTGATACACAGGAAGTTCAAAATACAAATCCCAGGCCCGTGGGAATGAGTGTACGTTGCTCAGGTGAATGGCAGTTTCCTACTCAGACTGATGTTCTGTACGGTGGTGCTGGTTTGAAATGTGATAGAAAGGTACCTGTTGTTCTCCTGCACTACTCGTGCTGCTTCTGCAAGTAGTTTCCCTAAAATGCGGTGATTAGTCTTGGTTAAGTGTTGCCATAATTTAATGGCCAGTAAAGGACACACAGAATTCTTCCTTCTGTTTCTTGACTTACTTTTGGTTCTTTTTCATGCTCACCGCATGCTCTGCACTGTTGTGTGCAGTTCAAAATGATCATGAGAGTTTTTGACACGTTTGTCTAAGAACCTCAGGAACTTCACCAAATTCAGACAAGATGCTTGCCTTTGCATTCCTGAATTTGAAATTCTTGACTACACACAGACACACACAAACTTAAAATTATATCTCTGTGAGAAGAACATGTACTAAAAAATACAAAGCAATCAAAATTATCTTTTGTGTCATCCTTTAAAAGCTGTAATAATTGCAATGTGATACTACTAAAAGCATGGTACAATGTAGAATTACTACAAACAATTAAAAAAAAAGTATTTTATTTAACTTAATTTAACTAGTATTCAGCTTCAGATAACAAACCCAAAATCTCATTTACAAAATTTCATATATGTTTGTAAATCTGTAATTTTTAAAAAATGACAATGTCTTTAACTGGGATTGGATATTAGCTCTGCATTTGAAACATGTATCTGAGAATATGAGTGACATCATATGATTTGTTTCTGAAAACAAGTCAGTGAAAAGAAAATTCAATAAAAATCTGTATGCATCATTTCTGTTATCAGAGATGAAAAGAAATAGGCAGATCCTCAAGAGGTCCACATTGTTATAGTTTCATTTTCACACTGGAATGATATTTCCCCATTTCATCTACCTTGGAGAATGCATACTGCCAACTCTCTTGATTTTATCAAAAGTCTGTTTTCCTTTAAGCTTCATCTCCTGGAGACATGAATATTTGAAAACCACAGTTTTCATTAAAAATATATGTTTTTAAATGTCTCATGAATTTGAAGTCAAGCTTATGAATTTGGGGGACTTGTTATAATATTTTAACTCAGTTACCGATACTGAAAGAGGGTGAAGAAAACGTGTTTCAGTTATTTTATGAAATAATTTGTTTTTCTTGTCAAATGCTTATTTTTTTTTTACCTCCGGTAGATGTCACCCGAGAGTCTCTGAAGGAACCAAACCAAAACCTTGTACGAAACCCAAACGGAAGATAACGCGTTCTCTTGCTCTGCCCTATATTGTTGTGTTATAATTTATTATAGAATTCTTGCCATACGATTAGAATAGGAGAATTTATACTCCTCTGTCTATTAAATCAAGTTCTGAGTGTAGATTAAACAAAATTTATTTGGTTGTGTGTACGTTAAGCAGCTAAATACATTATTTTCTGTATAATAATGTATTAAAATATATAATAGATATTTTCAATCTGATAGCAAGACATTTTCTTCACATATGAAAAACAAATGCATGCCATATACAAAAAATCCCCCAGCCAATAAACATACTAGCTTTATATGAGAAAATGGATTTCTCAGTAAAGGAGGAAACCCAGTATCTGCCCAGCTGTTTGTTAGTCAAGGTTAAGTAAGCCATGAAGGTTTGTACATTCTTGTTTAGATCTCCCATATACTAAGGCAAGAAGAAATCCCATTCCCTCGTTGGATTAATATACATATTTAAATTACAGTTTCCTTTTCCTCTAATTTAAAATGTTTCACAGCCAATCATGTGATCTATTCATTAGCAGTAAAATGAAGAGCTGCAAATTAATAAGAAAAATTTAGAAGCAGCATTATTTCTCTGCTACTAGTGATATTAGGTTATTCATTTACACTCTTCGGGCTTTAGTTTTGTATCCATCTATAAAACAGGGATTGCAATATCTGCCTTTAGCAACCAGCCTCAGATAAGTCCTTTGAAGTCTCTGCAGATAAATAATGCTCCTAGCATAAGGGATGTATTATTATATGATTCCAAAGGATATCAACAAAGTCAGTTTTCCCTAGAGGACATATAGTTTGATACCTTAATTAGTGCAGCTCTCTTTTTAGAAAGGTACGTGTGGCTAATGATTAACCGCAGTGGACCCTTCTACTCAGCAGAATTTTTATCACAGTAATAGGGACCTGAATCTTAAAATGAATCTCAAAGAGCATCAAGTAGGACTTCATCCTCTTGTATTAGCAGAAATCGTATTTGCCTTGAATCTCATCTTCTTTCCCACTCTCAGGATACATCTCAAAAAAAGGCCAGATTGCTATCGCCAGTTCAGCTCCAACTTCTGGACAGAAAATGTTTTACCTTTGGGTGATGGCTCTTGAGGAATCACCATGGGGAAGTTTTTGCAGAGATACACTGAATCATTCAGTCCCCTGTCAACCCAGTTCTTCACTTTTTATAGCCAGCATCATTAGAGATTTTGTGTTTATTTGATTCACTTCATGCTACCTCATCATGGGAGGAGTGAAGGAATGAGCAATTTTGCAGTCTTACAAAATTCTTTCTCAGAAATGTGCACTTCTGCTTCCTTTAACTGGGGTAGACTCCAATTAACCTGCACCCAACACTAAGAAAGGTTGACGTTAAATGTACGTGACTCATCACAGCTGTCACTGGATTTTAATATTCATAAGCTCAAAGCCAACACATTCCATTCGGATGCCAGGTAATGGCTGTTCCCTAAGGACCCGAAGCCATGTCTAAGCACATCTTTACACGCACTGATGCCCTTCCTGCACAGCTCTTAGCTATACTCCAGAGAGCTGTCCTATTTCAGACCTTCAGCTCATGAAGTTACAGTGTCATCTTCAAGACCCAATCACGTTGTTTTTAGCCCAGCTTTTATTCATCATATATTTGTTATTCTGCCAACACATGATTGCACTGAAAACAATGACACATTTGGCGTTTACTGAAGCCTTTGACTCACGGAAAAAGTATTAGATGAGAATATCAACTTTCATTGGAAAAAGAGAGAACTTTTTAAACTTCATGGTTATAAAGTAAAATTTGAAAATCTGATATGAATGGTTTTTTTTCAAGGATAAGATGCCTTAGGCTATAAAAAAGAGAAAGAAAATGTACTTTATTTTTCAAGTTCTCTTGAGTGTTAAAAGCATTTTCATTTTTGGGCTATGACTCATGGGGTTCCAGCTGATGTCACATTGCTTGAGCTCAGAATACTCAGGAGAATTAAAGAGGACATCAAGATCCCATGTAGTACACTGGTCAAACTTATTGCACTAAGAAACTTTATTTCAGAAGTCTGTTGACCAAAATAAACAAGACACAGAGCATCCTTGAGGTGCAAAGCTAACTTGTTACTCTAAAGCAGAACTGCGATGAGACTTGAATTTTATACTAGTTAAAACAGAAAAAGAGTTGCCAGCAATAAACATCCTGTTGTACTTTCTGTTCTGCTTTGCTCTTGACATCTACGGTTCAGCTTAAAACCAGAAAGAGCCCTGAAAAAAGAACCTGCGTGTCTCAGCCACGCTGAGTCACAGAGCTTCTCATTTACCAAGGTCTTTCTAACAATGGCAAAACATGTCTCCCCACATTTTAAAATGGAAAAAAAAGAAACAAATGGGTGATCTTGTCTCCTTGGCAATAAAAAAAAAGGAATCTGACCACCTAAAGATGGCAATTTAAAATTCAAGAGCTTGACTCATCCCCATGTACTATAACTGCTTGTAGAATGAGAATATACTTAGGATGAACGTGGTCTAGGTTTGGGAAGACTTCTCAGAAAAGGAGATGACTGAAGGCAAGTGCTGAACTGTTAGTCTATAAGCCTTTGGGTATCTTGTAAAATGGAAGTGCACATCACATCTGTTTTAAATTTAAAATTTTTAAATTTATTGTAAAAATGACTTAAAGCCACTTGCTTACTCTAAGCTACAGTTAGATTCAAAAGGTAAAGTGTAGTTAAAAGTCGTGGAATGTTGACCATGATACATTTAGTATTTAGATGTTGGTAACAGAAGTTAACAGATATCAATATTGGGCTGGAGCCCCAGAATTTCGTTACTAAGTCACCTGGTGCCTAAAACTTCATCCCTGACAGAGATCTCTCCAGCAGTGTTCACTACGAGTAGCACTGGCAAAAAAAAAAAAGCTGTAACTTGTCTATATGTACGGAAAGAATGTAACAAATGCCACCTGAGTTAATACTCATTGATGTTATAAGAATTTTCCAATACTAACAGCTTATTAGCAGATCTTTTGACAAGTAAACTGACCTGGGTTTTATCTTACTTGTTTCTAATGGAACTAAGCTGCATGGTAGTTTCTCTGCATATTTTATGGGGCTCCTGCCATAAATCAATTTTTGGTTCATGGTGGATTTAAGAAAGAGGTATTCTCTCTCCTCTCCTTAGAGCTGTAGTGTTACTGTATGTGTACATACATATACACTTTACAAAAACTTTCTATAGTCTTGTTTCGAGCTGCAGTTGTGCTGTCACATTGTAGAATTTTTCACGAATCTTCAAATGCAAAGTTTCCTAAAAGGCACAAGTACTGTAGGGGAGCTGCAGGCAGAAGTCCAGTCTCAAAGCTACAGATTTCCTGTGCAGCACAGACTGAAAACCCCTGGATTTCAAAGGACCTGAGCTCAGAGTACCAAGATAAAGAAAGCAGTGGTTCTGCATTATCATTTTTGGCTGTCCTAGGCAAGTAATTTCTGTACCAGTTCTCGTACAGATTTATTGCAGTAACCTGTTCAGACTGTTAGAGATGAAAATGGGAAATCAATCCTATTTTTTCTGTAGAGAGAAAGAAAATATCTGGCTTAGCTGTCTTTGTGAACTGTGGTCATACAAGAGGCCCTGATGACAACAGCAGCCCCATATGTGAGAAAGTACTACGTGAGCCTAGAAACTGATGTACAGCAAACAGGAAAACAGTTGTTGAGACAAGAAAGTCAATGTCAGAGCTTGCACTTCTGTTTCTGACATCTGGCAGGTATCTGCCTGCTAGCTTCAGGAATTCCATGAGTTACAGAGATCAGGACACAAATATAGGTCTCCTGTTGATTTGCAGTGATCCATTAGAAGTTGGCATGAGTGATGCCATCTTCAACCCCTTCCTGAGCATTTACTAATGAGAAAGAATTATTGGAATGGTTTTTTATTTTTCTGTCTCATGCTGTGCCTGATTTAAACAGGTTGCTAAACTACAAGGATTTCTTTACTCCCTACTCCAACAAAATATTTTTGCACGGCCATGATGTTTTATGTGCTCTCCAGGACTCCCACAGAAGCTTTCTTTATTATTGACATTGTTCTACCTATAACTTCCCAAGTGGAAATACAATTTGATTTCTCCAAGTACCCACCTGAATTTGAAAACTAAGCCATTTGAAAACAAGGCTCCAACTGAAGCAGTCCCTGCTTGCAGCCCCATCCTGAACAACCTTACACAAGGAGCTAGCCTCACTGACCTAAGGTTCATAGTGCATAATTTCCTGGATTAAAACCACCATTTCAGAAACTCCATAGAGTAGAAACATTATCTCCATGGCAGAAGCATGTCAGTTCTGATAGCTCAGGTTCTGATTTTACTGGGTGAATATGCTGTCGTGTTCCTGCTTTCTTCTTCTCTTCTTTTGATATTTCATAGAGAATTAAATAAAGAATGACTCACCTGCTTTGCAAGCATTAAAACTCACCTCTCCGATTACACTTGTTAGCAGCCTTAGTGCACCACGATCATGGACAAGAGAGTCTGTGTAAAATGAACCAAGGTATTTTCTTGGATCCACCTTATTATCCACCGCGCACAAATCAGGGCGCATGTTGAATCCGTGGGAGATTCGCCCCACTGTGTATGGAAAAGCTCCACCTGTCAGAAGACATGTTTAGTAACAGAAGCTGAAAATATGCAGGAGAAAAAAACCCCACATTATCAACAAGGATCCATAAGTTTTACAGTCAGCTATTTAGAAAGGAAGTGCTCTGCACTAGCAAGTTTTTATTCCTTCCCTTTCATTAGCTTTCTCTGTTTTCTCCCCTTCTTCACTACTGTGACACCTAAATTCCTCTTGCTGCTGCCTTGTCCCTTTCCCCAAACCATCTCCTGTCTCCTTTTCCTCCTCGTTTCCTTTAAAGGCTATTGTAACAGTTCAAACACGGGCTGACACAGGCTAGAGAGTGTTCATATGGGCAGCTGATCTGGCAGATACCTTCTTTGGGCTAATAGTACTGAGGTGGTGGCAGGCTTAAGTGGTAACCCTATTAGCTGGCACACCAAAAATGCAATTGTACCATGCTCAGCTATAAAGCAGCTGTTTCACATGGTATATTACTTACCTCCATGTGCAAAGCAAACTTTCAGCTTAGGAAATTTTTCAAAAATTCCTCCCATAATCATGGAGCAAATGGCTATGGTTGTTTCTGCTGGCATGCCTAGGGAAAAATAAAAAAGCTTTATTGCATGAGAGTTTCATTTTTTATTTTCCTGTTTGAATTTTAAATGTTACCTTCATTTTCTTCAATTAGCCTTGAGACTGCTGAAAAAGTAACAGTTACAGAGCAGTTGCCAAAGGTTACACATTATTTCTAATTATTAATTAACTGAAATGAAGACACAGGATTGGAAGCTAAGATCTGAATTCCAAGCCCAGTTTTATCCTACACCACTAGGACAGCCGACAAGCAGGCTAGTTAAGTCCTGGACTGCACAATACAGGCTTGATTCTCCAGTTATCCTAGCTCAAAGACAAGTCTGGAACACGCCAGGTTCTCTTCTCACCTGTGCCTCTTGGTTTCATGTGGAAAGTGGAGCAGGTATGTTGATGTATATTTAAACAGAGATGTCAGGTTTAGTTATGACATGGTGCCAGTTCCTACAGTTTAGAAATAACCTATCTCTCTGCTGCTGGATAACTTGGACGCCCAGTGCTAGAAACATAGCATCAAATTAGGTTCCTACATCAGGCCTCAGTTTCTTAGCCTTATTAGGCTTAGTAGGAAAATATTTTAATTATACGTTGTTAAGCAAAAGCAATAATTTTAGTCTCTTTTAAAATCTGTGTTGTTGAGCCTGCTCTGATTGAGACTAATTGATACTGTTTTAAAATAATGCACTGATGACTGGGCCACTAAGGTTTTCCAGTGTATATTGCAGAACATACATGTATATTGTGTATATTTTTCAGAACAGCTCTACTGGAGGCAGTGCAAAACCATGCAAAACAAAACAATGCAGAACAGAATAAGAGAGGGAGGAATCAGGCCTAAACATTTCTAAGTAGCAGTATAATCTGCCTCCTGTTATTCAATGTTGTTCTGACTTACGTAGCAGATGGGAAAAAAACCAGAAACTAGATAATTCCCTACATCTACGGGGAGCTTTTCAAGTACATGTTGTTTCAGCTATAGTTGATGTGAACTTAGATTTACTTCCTCTCTGGTCAAGCTATTTTTAGGAAATGATCCAAGAAATTCTAGGAAGTAATGTTTGGTTTTGCCGTCTCCTTCATTTACTCATGTTATTTTTGAGGACTTCATTTCAGAGACAATTCACTTTTCCCTGGTCATCTGCTCTTTGTATTTAGGGCAAAATAGAATACTAGATTCTGTTGCTAGTCTGAATAATTTTAATTCTAGGTAGAATTAAAAAGAATTTAAAAGTTAGACAAAATAAACAAGCTTAAAAACAAATTACTGCTAAATTTACACAACAGATTTAATCGTAGTAATGGATTTTAAAAGACTGATAGAAAAATAATGTAGTTTTTCTCTGTACTAGTACCTTTGCAACAGTCTGGGCATAATCCAGTGACAGTTCATAGATGTAGATTAAACAAGGTAAATATAGACTCACCTATTAGCCAGGGAAACCAATATTTGGACATCCTTCCATCTATCTGCATGTCCCAGGGATGCACAAAGAGACAGCAATTTAATTTTTCAGCAGCCTGCAGCACAAAGAAAATATCTCTATCTTGACTAATCATACCAAAATGCATCTTAGTTCTTAGCCGTGCTTTAAAGATTACCTGCAAAACTGTACTGAGCATTTCAGATCTTAGCCCAGAAGTAAGAACTATAAGCAATACTTGGTTATATTTACTCCTATGGGCCATATCCTGAAGTCCTCACTCAGTTTCAGAGTTCTTTTTGAGACTACAGGATTGGAAACACTGTTGATAATATCTTTTTAGTAAACTGAGTGTTCCTCAGACTAACGTTGTACAAAAATGCGTTTTTAGCTTCACAGGAATATGAATCCTTACAGGATGCTGATTCTGACTGAGTAATTTAACTATGTGCTTCAATTTAAGTGTATAGTAATCAGAGTCATTCATATGCTTAACCAGGATTTAACAGCTTCATTTTGTCAGATGTATTTCTGGACCTCCTCTTGTTGCTAAGGAGATTATCACACATTTGAAAATTTTGGGTTTATTTACCCATACATGCATAAATAAAGCTGCAACTTTTGGACTGTACGGAAGAACTGCTGTCTACATTTGTAAACTAAAAATAGCAATTCAATAACTAGCTTGGCAGATTCATGGAGTTCATTATCAAATATGGCTTAATGTCACAATCTTTATTATCCAGGGATGTTTCTAAAACGATAGAGGTTACTTTCTACATGTGTTAAACATAGGCTGAAGAATGTACAGTATAACAGAGGGACCCCAGTATGAGAGGGATCCCAGTATAAGAAAGAAATGGAACTACTGGAGAGAGTCCAAAGATGATGAAGGCACTGGGGAATTGTCCTGGGCATCTGGCTCTAGGTGGTCCAACTTGATCAGGGGAGTTGGACCAGATGACCTCCAGAGGTCCCTTCTAACCTCAGCCATGCTATGATTCTGCAAATGCATGCATCTCCAAGGGCAGAAGTTGATAACTGACTGTGTATGACCATAAAACCCAATATTCCAGATGCTGCACTAACAGGATTCTTGAATAAATTGAGCATTCTGAAAAATAACCTCTCTGGATCAATTTCAAACTCACAGCTATAACAACCTGTGAAACAGATACAGAGTGTACATTGATTAAACCCCATAATTTAGACAAATGACCACCCTCATCTGGACCTCAGGCTGTTTAAGAAATGCAATCTATAAATTATTTTATAATCAATACATTCAGTTTGGAACTTCTGGTCCCATTTGCATAATTCTGTATGGTGCTTTGGCTGTACAGGTATCTCTGAAAATCTCAGGAAGTTTTCTCAATTATCTCAACAGGATTGGATACAGTAACTTGAACTCAAAAGCAAACAGTGCAGAAATGCTTTATTTGATACTGCACTTAGACTCACAAACCAAGAAGGCAACTCTATGATGAGAATTTGTATCATAAAAAGATTTTATTATTCATTATTACAAAGTATGTTTCAGAACGTTTTATATTGTATTATTGTCATATCCTATGAATTATCATCTATAATTTAAGATGAATCTCTCTGATCACTAAGCAGATTAGAAGGCTCAATTGTTTTAATGTATCTATAAATTCAGTTGATAACTGAAAATGTCCCAAGATATTTTTAGGCAGAGTTCCATGTCACAGAATTCCCCAAAATAAGGAAAGAAACATTTACTCACAGCATAAATCTCATACAGTTCTGGTGCATTCAGGTCCCATTCATTAACATGAGATCCTATTTGTACTCCAGGAAATCCCAGTTCTTTCACGCAGCGATGCATTTCCTTCACAGCCAGGTCTGGAGCTTGCAAAGGTAACGTACCCAAGCCGATAAACCTCTTGGGGTACTTTTTTACTGTAGCAGCTAAGTCATTATTTAATATCTGGGCTAGATCTAA
Organism: Antrostomus carolinensis; assembly: GCF_000700745.2. Lineage (NCBI taxonomy): Eukaryota > Metazoa > Chordata > Aves > Caprimulgiformes > Caprimulgidae > Antrostomus > Antrostomus carolinensis. The sequence goes on from NW_010312795.1 coordinate 15,494, forward strand.
AGTATCTTGAGGTTTGGCCTGGTGAGATATTAAGCAGAATAGTACATTAAAATATAGTTCTCAAATGTTATCACCTTTGGAAGATACTGGATAAATGTCACTACAAACAATTCAGAGATAGGGTTTGAACCTAAAATTTACTTTGCTGTTCTGAATGGCTGGAAACCAGTGGGGCTAAACTCAGCCTTGCTTTAAAACCTCTGGGTGCAGTTCTGCTTCCTATCTTGAATATTTTATCATCTGCTGTTCCCTTTACTGCTCAGAATGAATGTAATAAAGCCCAACTTGCTGATGCACTTAAGTATCTGGTCTTTTGTGTAAACCAGTCCTCTGTTTTTGTTTATCCCAATGTAAAAACCACAGCATATAATATTTAAACATAGCAGTGAATATTTACTCTCCTATTATGGAGCTGAAGAGATAAAAATAAGAAATGTGAGATGCTGGAGCATGTGGGAATTCCACAGAGTAAACCTGAGCAAATCTCTCTAACATTTAGAAGGAGGTAACAGTCATAATTCCAACAAGGAAACTGCAATATTCATACAATTAGTTTCCCGTTTTTCCCCCTAATATATATTTAATGGAAAATAGTCCCATAAATACTGGAATAACATTTTAAAGATACATCACCCAACAAGAAATTCTGAAGATCAGTGGTATTACTTATACGTGGGCTTAACACAATGATTTTTAATGTAGCATATCTGTTTAGATACAACTCAACATAGCTAAATAGTCAAATTGAGAATATATTTAGAAGAGCATTTTGCTATGATTTATCTTCTCAGACTGTTTTTATTTCTTTGATGCATTCAAGATCACCATGCAGGGAACATATTAGTTTAAATTTGCTACTGAATTTTAAGATTCAAAGCATTCTAGGTGAATGAGTCCCATGCCACATTTAAAAGAAAGTGGGACAAGACCACAAATATATCTTTTACTTCTTCACTTCATGAGAAAATACTGATTGATGCCTGCCTTTCAGGGAGTCTGTACATAAATGTCCACCTGCTAACCATGGGTTCATGCTGGGTGAATTTTCTCTCCCTGTTTCCAGCTACCCCTGTAAGTCCCCAGAAGAAATTCTGTTGTTTCATTCTTTCTTACTGGGTGTACTGCAGAGTGGAGCTTTGCCAGGACACCCTGCTGGCTCTTCTGATTCCTGGACTATTTTTTTTGTCTTTTGTTTTTCACAGCAGAACAGTTCCCCATTTACTTCAGTGCTCTAGTGACTACTTCAATCACATAATTTATAGAAGGATGCATTTATTTTTTTAAATTTTGTAACATATGAATTACAAAATATGTTAGTAGGAACCTACCCAGTAGCTGAACATTACAGGGACGGTGGAAAGGACTTGGGCTGTGACTCCTGAGTAAGAAAAAACAGTTATTAATGTTTCCCCTTTTTTTTTGTAAAATGTTAACATTAAGAAAGCATTTTGATTTGAAAGGTAGAAGGTAAAAGCTATAATAGTAATAAAGACTGATATAACAATGACGTGGTTAGAATAATTTTTTTTGCTAATTGAGGATCATGGTAATAAATCTTGTAGTGTACCAGTTTATTAGGATTGGAATATTTTTGCTAAGTAGAAAGAAAAATAACGCTTTCATACTCGTACTAGATTATTTTGTGAAACTAAGTATTTTGATTTTGGAAGTATTTGGTATGCATGTGTACAATTAATTAAAATAGTAATTTAATGTTACTCTCACATAAATGAACGTGATGTCAAACCAAGAGAATACAGTTTATATATATAAACAGAATATTCTGTATATATCTTTATACAGAATATCTTAAGTTTACTTTGAGGTCACGTTCATCATATATATTTAATAAATAAATATGTAAATTAACTCAAAGATAAACAATGTTATGTTAGCAATGGTTGTTAAACTATGTGTTCCCCAAAGCTACATTGTGTAAGGTTTCATCCATCCTGTGTTTGGACGACAGAGGTTGTAAGTAAATTCTGTCTGTTTCTAGAAATAACTTTGATGTTAGCAATAAAGAGAATTAAGTCTATGTTGTTTGGTTTCTGTTCAAACGCAACTATATACCATTTTGTGTGTGGCAGGTTACAGGAATCAACACAACAAACCTAGTCGATTAAAAACAGAAGAAACAATAAACAATAATTGGGATTTCACTAAATAATTAAATGCAAAACTATTTTCTTTTAGATTTTAGGTCTGATCATAATATTTATGTACATATTTTGTCATGCTTTAAAAAATTTAACTTGCTAGTAATGAAACTAGTAATGCAAAAGATAGCAGAAAAAAACCTTAGATAATTTCTTATAAGACAATGACCTTGCCTAAGCACTCAAATGTTTAACAGGTTTGTATACGAAATAGGCTTAGGACATATGATTATGAGAACTAATTTAATCTCTTTGGTACGTTGGCTACTATTTCTTATTACTGGCAAGGTTTCTTGGGCATTGCACAAAGCCTTTTAGCAACCAAGCTGTAAATTCTTTCTCTGTCCAAGTTAATAGTTTTCTTCATAGTAGCTGGTATGGAGTTATGCTTTGGATTTGTGCTGAAAGCAGTGTTGTTCTTTTTGTTATTGCCGAGCAGCGCTTGCACAAAGTCAAGGCCTTTTCTGCTTCTCATAGCACCCCACCAGCGAGCTAGGGGTGCACAAAAAGCTGGGAGGGGACACAGCTGGGACAGCTGACCCCGAGTGACCAAAGGGACATTCCAGACCATCTGACATCATGCTCAGCATATAAAACTGGGAGAAGAAGGAGGAGGTGGGGGATGTTCGGAGTTACAGTGTTTTATCTTCCCAAGCTGCCGTTACATGTGATGGAGCCCTGCTTTCCTGGAGATGGCTGAACATCTACCTGCTGATGGGAAGTAGTTAATGAATTCCTTGTTTTGCTTTGCTTGCGTGGCTTTTGCTTTATCTATTAAACTGTCTTTATCTCAACCCAGGAGTTTTCTTACTTTTACGATTCTCTCCCCCAATCCACCTGAGAGGGGAGTGAGCGAGTGGCTGCATGGGGCTTATTTGCCAGTTGAGGCTAAACAACAACATACTTTACAGTGACTGATGCTAGTTTTGTTCATCTGGGAGACTCTTTGCATCTTTCTTCCAAAATTATGCAGTATTTGGAGGTTAAATTTTTGGGTGTAATCTATCTCAGCCTGTGTTACAGAAAATGATCTTTGAACTAAGTAGCTACAGCTTTGTAAACCGAAAACCAGTAAAAGTGGCCCATGGTCTTTATCACTGAAAGACCAGTAAGAATGAAAAAACACTAATACCTTTTTTTTTTTTTACACGTAATTGGCTGATGCCTGTATTTCTTGGGTGCTGTAATAAAAGGGGACATTTTTATGGCACAAGTCACCAGATGGTGCTGTAACACACAGTTTTAGATTTTTATTTTTTATTTTTTATTTTTATTTTATTTAACCAAGTGAGCACTGTTTAGTTTGTGAAATAGTGTGGCGTTGGCCTTATGATTCATTTTCTTTTCTGAAGAGCTGTTGCAAAAATTTGAAAAAATTGCTTCTGTGTTTTCCTTTTGTCTACAGCAAACAAATGGGGCAGAATTGTTTTGTAGAAACTTGCCATTAGTGTTCAGGGAAATATCTGAGAGGGAAAGATACCCAAAGGCTATTTATGATCCACACTGTAGTTGAATGATGTGGAAATCCCTGAAATCCCTGAGCTAACTCAGGGAATGATTACAGTCTAGTCAAGGCAGCATATTCCAGGGAGGTTGCAAAGACATTCTAGGATTCTCATTAAATGTCTAATGGTTGGAGTTTGAAATACTGCTTCTCGAGGGTGAAAATGAGGTAGCTGAAAATTATTTAAGTTGTGCTTACATAAATCACTTGCCAGCCCTTGAGTTCCTAAATTTTCCTATGTTATGTGTCGCAGTAAATCTCCTTAAGGAGAATGACCCAAAGTATCTCCTAACATACTAACCCATGAGAAGGAAACAATAATCATCAAGATGCTACTTATAAAATATCCACTTTTTGAAGTAATTCAGGTATTTATTCCTTACGAAAAGCTGGAGAAATATTCAAGTTGTGTCTACTGAGAAACTGATGTAGAGAATTATTCAGGCCTCAATCTAAGAAAAAATCATCTTTAGTAACATAACATTTCTCTCACAAAATTAATTTGGAATTACAGTGTTAATAAGAACTAACAAAAATAATTGTTCAGACTAAAAGTTCTTTCTCCCATTCTCAGTCTCCCATCTTACAAACCTTATTTAGTGGCATGTAAGTAACTTGATGGAAAATAAAGTTGCAAATTTGGCATCTGGTTTAAGTTTCTTTCTAAGTCAGGAAAACTCTTTTCTGTGAAAGTAACTGTACCAGTTCTCTAGGCTCAGAAAAAATACAGAACCAAGTTGCAACATCTAAGCAGAAAAAAATACTAGAAAAGGAAACAACATACAAAAAATCCTATGAGTAAACAGAATCTTTTTAACATTTGAAACAAAAAGTTATGGGACTGTCACAGTTGAGTTTGAGTATAAAGCATATCAGTTTTCACTGACTTTCAACATATTTAAACTAATGAATCAGTTTTCTAAACATTTTGATCTTTATATTGTTATTGAGCACCCTCAGATGCACTAACAGAGAAGTTGCTGTTATTCCAAATGAGACACAATGATTTTAATTCCTTTATGGAGGTACCTGATAGGTCCATTTCTTTAATCCGTACTTCTGGGTCCCAGCAGTTCTCTTGAATAACTCTAAAAACCTTTCCATCCTTAATCATCTTTGCCTGTCCCTGTGAAATGACATTTTCATATATTATGAATGTGACAAAGTAGTACATGCTAATTTATAGTCGCTTGAGTATATTGTGCTCCCTACAGAAATTCAGTGACAAAATTTTGTTCTTCTATTTTCAGTCAGTCGGTATTTTTACACAGAGACTATTATAAAATACTAATTAATAAATCAGTCATTTACAGTTCAGATGACATGGATTAATTCTTCATAACAAAAATATTCCCTTTTTCTTGCAATGTGTGTCACTCAACATTCATCTGGAAAAGATATCAGGTACCTTAATCCAAGTTTATCCTCAAACCAAATTTTGACCTCAAAACAATGCTCTAATTAAATCTGTGCTAAATTTTCCCCTTGGTTATATGTGTGTTCTTTTAAAGTCAGTAGCATCACAATGATTCCAGTAACTACAGAAATAATTGTGCAACTCTGTTAATTTCAGTCCAGTTGTTTCATATCACCAGCGATCCTGAGACAAAAGCAGACCTATTATGTTGTTTCCGATTACATTTTTTTCCTTGGGAAAAAAAGAATTATTGAAGAATATGTATTTGGGGAAAAAAAAAACCCTAAACAAAATCTAAATGCAGTATAAAACCATTACCTGAATTAGTGTAATACCTTCCCCATCTGCCACCAATTCCCAAACTTACAAAATTCAAAATATTACTAAGGTCATGAAATTTAATACTGTTCCTTTAACTACAAATATGGAAATTTCCTTTGTAAATTTAATTTTGGGGTGATTTGTCAATTGTCCAAAGAGGCTGGATAGGCACAGTGTTGTCACATTAAGCAAAGTAAATTGTCTGTTATGGTTGTACATATCCACATGCTTCTATGGACTTGTAAAGACAGACAAAACAGTCTTTCTGTTGGCTTACGCTTGCACAAATTGATGAGATAAAACTCACTAATACTTGTAAGGCCCGAGTATTTCTTGGTTACTTGAAGTTACTGTAGGGATCAATGGAAATAGGTGAAAGTCAGAAGATCCACATGACCCTGTGTATTTGGGATGGGTAAGTACAGCAGATATATGGGACAGAGAACACACTGCATCTGCAGTTGAAAATTGAAAACCATATGAGAAAACACAGCAGCTATTCCTTCACCATCCCAGTAAATGGCAGATAAAGTGCAGGGCAGTCTTCTGACCCTTCTGGAAAAGGAATTCTCTCTCTCCAAAGGCCACTTTATTTTTCCCCACAAAATTTGTTTATTTAGGATCCTGTCTATTTTTCTAAATAAAAACCCGGTTAAATCAGAATATTCCCTAATAGTATTCTAAAACAGAAATAACAAACTAAATTTCACTACTTGTCACAGAGCTGGGTTTCCATCCCCTCCTTCTGAGAAGTCAGACTGTTCCTTACCTTGAATTTGTTATTAACTTCATACATCATTCACAAATATACTGCCCTAATGAATATTTTAAAGCTCTCTTCAACAATTCTGACTGTGCTGCCTTAGCAAACTGTCAAGTTACTTGTTAGCTGCATCACAGGTTGTGAAAATTACTTGAAATATTACAGTCAGTAATAACAACTAACATAGTCCTGATCCTCTGGTAGAATACTTCAGGTTCTTGTAAAATTGATTTTCCAACCTGACAGAAATTTTTACTCTAGCCATACACTGCAATACATTAAAAAAATACCAGTGCATTGCTGCAGACTGCCTAATAAACACCAAAATATTTGGGGTGTGAGTAGAGAAAAAGATAGAGTAGAAATGAGCGTTGTATCACATACAAATAGATCATGTGGCCTTTACTGGATTACCACTGGGAGTATTTCTGTGAACACAGGTGACTTTTAATTCCTTCCTCAGACGTAGCTAAGGCATAGCAGCTGACCTGCTCATGTATATTTTCTTCTGCTAATACTGAGAACAATGTTAGATAGGTTGTCATGTTACTAGCACCTTTGACAGTGCTCATACCTAAATGCTGAGATAAATTCATGTTCTCTGAATGCTGCAAAAGAGTTTGCAATATGGGAAAGGTTTCTAATAAGCCATGTGAGGTTCTTATTGAAGAATTAGTTGAACACTTTGCTATTTTCATTTGCATTAACCGATTCTTCATGAGCACGCTACAGGTCAAGGCTAAACTCACATCATTGTATGTTGGCAACGACAAACTTGATTATGCAGGAAAGCAAAACATGATCATTTGACCAGATTCATGCTCGTGTATGTAAGGATAGAAAGATCTGGTTCAGCGACACTGCGACTGGAAAATGAGTCATATTGCTCTAGTCTCTAGACACTGACACTGATCTGCACCTGATATTTTTAAAATGAGAAATTACTCAGACCCCTCAAATGGAAAACAATTTGCAGAGTTTTTTGCAGTAGCAAGAACGAAACAAGGATAAGGAAAAAAATTTTCAGGTTCTGAAGCAATGGATGCCGTGGTGAAAATCTCATAAAATCTCATAGCTATGCTATGTTATGCTATTTCTATTCCATTCCATCCTAAACATTATCTGATATTTAAGGATTTAATTAATTTATGTGGAAATTAAGAGAGGGAGATTTAAGAATTAAGTCCAGCAGGCTGGTTTGGTTCAGCAAGCTACATTTAAAATTATCCCATCACTAAACTACTCAGTCTCAAACTGCACTTCCTTAAAAATGCATGTAATTATTTTCTTCCGGTTTGACCCTGATGCTTTTTCACAGAATGATATAAAAAACTTTTATTTTTTTTTAATCTTGAGAGTTAACTTCCCCAGCTCCAAATAGCTGAACAGGATTTTATTTTGCCATGCACTTTTTTCATAAAACATTTTCAAACAGAAGTAGGGTAGACAGAATTCTCTGCAGAGTGTATAAGGCTCTTATTGACTTGCCACAGAGTTCCTTTGCCAACTATTTTTAGCACGGAATTTTAGCATCAGACCTGTAACAAACAGCTAAGCTGCTAAAAATGTCTCCAACAATTCTCCCCTTCCTGCCCCTACCACGTATCTCAGAAGCCATGTCATCCACACTTCGGTTCAGTAGGTGGCTTGTTCTCTCCTTCTATGCCTGCTTACACTCAGATGTGAAATTTCAGCATAATACTTGCTTGCTCCTCATTCTCAGTCCCAACCTTCATATTCCGTGTTCCTTTTTCATAAAGGGTTGTTAGACATTTGACAGCATAGCCTTGCATGTTACAGAATGACAACAGTGCGTATATTATTAGGTTGCAATAAATAGACCCTGTGTTGTATCCATTTGATCATTTTTTTTCAGTTACTATAAGCATATATGCAATCATAAAGAAGTATGATTTTGCAAAGTGACAAGGGGGTGAGGGAATGTCTAGTTCCACTGAAATTAACAGGAACTACCTGGAAGATGCAAGTCTAGCTTCTCTAAAGACAATAAAAGTTGAATCTCTACAGAGAAGGAATGAATTAGCCAAGTAACAAAAAAAGACCATGAAGATTGGTTACTATTTTTTTTTTCCTAAGGTTACTCCAAATAGGCAGAGGCACTGTCACTCTGCCAAGTACTAAATCTTTCCATCACATATCCCTCTAGTTTTCAGTATAGAATTCCTATACTAAATTCCTATCTCTCTTTTAGGTTCTTGTGCCCTTCCTTTAAAAAAAAGCACTAATACTGTTAATTTTTTAATACTCTTATCAAAAGATAAATCGTGACATTTTGATCTTGCTTTTAGAAGTTTTACATTGTTGTGTCACTGTGAATGTCACTGAAATTACTGATGATTTGCTCTATTGTGCGTGAGATCGGAATCAAGCCTTTAAGAAACCAGTTCTGTCCCCATCAGAGTCAATACATGTATTCTGCTAACCTCAGTACCAGCAGGATGCAGAATGCAGATGAACTGTTAGCACAGACTCGTGGCATCTGGAGACATGTTGCAGTTGCACTAATGCAGCTCAGAAGTGCCTTTGTAAAGTTAATAGAGTGCACAGTGATAAAAAGGAGAAGTAAAATCAGACCCAGTCTGCCTTTTACTTGACAATAAACCTCAAGCTCTTTTCTACATAATAGTCCCCAAACCTATGGATTGTCCTTATTGTTGTGCTACTTGTTCTCCTTGTCACAAAGTTACAGAACCCTTTCACTCAGATGTGAAAATTTCTTCTTTTAATAGAAGTTCTTTAAGTTTTATTAAAATACCAGTTCCTTTTGGTTTTGCTTCTCATACAGATGACTGCATATAACTAAAAAAATTTCTACACATAATCTGCTTGAGGTTGACCTGTCTTATTGAAAATAATTCCTTAGAGCTCTCCATTCCAAGTGTTAAAATGAAGTGATGATGAAAAATGGATACTGGCTCATACAAGAGAATGTGAATTTCACCTCTCAAGCAAACAGTTCTACTGAGGTATATTAGGACGTGGAGTGGTATTACTTCATAGAAGATAGACCTCTAGAGAAACCTATATCAAAGACAGAGCCGCTCTTATTGCCACTTTGCTTTTTAACAGATTTACTGTGAGTTTGTACTCCTGATGGGACCACAGTTTCAGCTTAGAGCACTAAACGGCCCAAACCTTGCAGTGATGATCCAGCTGTACCCAGCCACCATATCCGTATCTCTGTGAAAGAAAGAAGAAAAAAGCCACCACTAGTTAGAACTCTGTAATAAAAATCTCAGTTCTTACAATCCAGCAGTACCTTATTCAAGAGAAACACTTATGCATATGCTCAGCTTCGAGCCCATGAGTAGCCCCACTGCTTTCAGAAGAAGTGCTGAAGTTGAACTGGACTGGATCAATGGTGTTTGTAGATCCAAACTTTTAGCTCCCAGTTCAACAACATTTTTAAGTAAGTCCTACAACTGATTTCAAAGTGCTTAAAGATGCTTATTAGGTTGAATTTTAACTGAAATGATTTTAACACAGAAAAAATTAAATCAAGTATTTGCCAATATGAAAACTGAGCTGACAATTTTCCAGTCTGTGATCAGTTAATCATTAGCACAACCGTGTATCGATTCCACTTTCCAGCTTCCATGATTCAGCTGCAGGACTGAAGGTCAGTCGCTTGTCTATTAATATTTAAACAGCTAAGAGAAGCTAAAAAGGAGAAGCTTAGATGCTCATTGATTCTGTTCCAGAGAGATTCAAAATAGTTTACACAAAAAAATCCCCAAACCTACAAAAGATGCTGATTTCCTTTTATTTTCATAAATTATCAGATTAGAAATAAATGAAATCTTGAAATATCATAAAAGATTGAAAACAATGCTCAGAATTCCCATTTTTCTGTAAATAAACATTTCAGAGGAAACAGCAGGCATTTCTTTCACTGAGGTGTAAGCAATTTGAATACAGTCCTGAATTTCCTGTGATGACAAATCATCACTTAATGCCACTGTGAGCTCTCCTCAAGTAGGCATGCACAGCCAAGCCTCCTGACTTCAGCCCATCGGAGATGCTAATGACTGAGGCTATGTCTGTTTTCTTTAGCTATGTTTAGCTATGTAACCATGTATATTTAATTTAAATTTATAGGTTTTTATAAATATAGTATTTAAATTTATGGAAAATTTTGTGATTGACACCTAATGAGAACACGACATTTTCACTAGCTTCATGCTAATTGCAATCGTAAGCTGTGTAGAAAATCAGTACCTTAAAGGTGCTCAAGGAGCATTTTGGCTACAGAGAAACTCACTGGTCTGTTTTTGTACTTATTTTCTTCTTTCTTCCCCCCAGTCACTAGTTGGATGTATTGACAGTCCTTATTTCATTTATTTCTATGAATTTTGATACTTATTATGGGTTCTTAAGCTCTAAAGTACCTTGACAATAGAATTTCCTAGTCATAGGTTCAAGGTTCAGTATTTATAAGGCTAGAAAACAAGAAATAAAAGTTTAGCACTATGTGTGCATGTTAGGATTGCCTCACTGGTTATCCATGCATGAGATGTAGAGAACTATGTTAACAGCTTGAATTTTCAGAGGACTCTAGGGAATTCTGAGACTTGTTTTCTATTCTGGGCCCATTAATAAACCATTGAATATCTCAATATTTAGAACAGAGGGGAAAAAAAAACCTAGCAGGTGGAAATTAACTTCTAAGAATTTGGTATTTGCCTGTTTATGAGTGTTTAAATAAATGCAACACAGGCCTACAGGGTCTAACAGTGGTGAATCCAGCCTTGATGTACATCTGTGAACATCAAGGGATTCTTGGGGATTCTTGAGGTGATTTTATCTCAGTAAATTTATTGCCCTTTTAAAGTATATACACACACACACACAAAAAATCTTTTAAAATAAGGTAAAATCAGAGTGAAGGAATTTTATAGGTGTTTTTATAGGGATATTGCACAAATGAGGACAACAAAATCTGGAATAAGCAAGAGTAACCTGTCTGTGTAATCTGGATAGTTAAACTCCTATCCATTTAAAACAGACATAATCGTTCTAAAAAATATCTGTCATCTCACCTACATTACCCAGTGTATGTGTGTTTTTCACTGAGGAGCTCTTATAATTACAAATATAAAGTTCAAAATGACATTTAAAATTAGCTTCTTAGGTAAACAAGGAAACAAACATTCCTTTCCAGGAGGTTTTATGGGTAACAATGTTATTTTTCACTACTAATGAAGAAATAATTCTTTGTATGTTCTTAATGCCAGCTTTTCTCCTGACTTTTTTCTAATATGCTGTTTATATTTTCCAGCTTCTCTCTGGCTCATACTGAATCGATACTGGACTGCTGTGTTTAAAATCAGAGAAACACAGAGCTAACACAGATGAAACAGTTACCTGAGAATTTGCCATCATCAACATCAAAATTAAGTGAAAGAAATGTCCAGTGTAAAACAGTTTCAGTCAGTGTGCCAGATGCCTAAGAGCACGGCTGAAATGGTATTCTTTTGTTGCCAAAGAAAGGCACAATGAAATCAAGTGGTTCCCTAGTACTGTCGGACACAGGGAATGTTCCTTCAAACTACAACCAACATGGAATTACAATAAGGAAAGAAACAACAATGCAGGTATTTTCTTTCTACTCTGATTTTTCAAAATGAATGGAAAGATTAAAGAGTTATAAAAAGTAGCTATTCTGGAAATCTGAACACAATTTTTAATTGCAAATAATTTTATACATAGGTGTGTATGAAATATATATATAGTTTTTTGTGATCTTTTAAAATACTCTTTGTAGCATTGGAGATGTGATCCCTTACGAGTCAAAAAGTGAACATACATCTCTACATTGAATTGTGATTTTAATTATTTTAACTCTAAAACCTAATTCAGAATGAGATGACTACACGGCTTTTGATAATCTGAAATAAGTACAGGATTAGATTTATTACATGAAAACCTAAATGACACTTTAAATTCTCAAATACTTTTCACGGGATCATGAAAATTATTACTGACAAGAATAAATTTATGTCATTGAATGATAATAATAATACTATGCAAAGATTCAAAGTTAAGCCAAGTTGACATAGCTTCTGTGTTCTGACAACTGAGATTTTGTATTTTTAATGCAATATGATACTTCTTTCCACAGATATTAATAAAATCATCATCATCATCATCAATTAACCATACTTTTAGTGAACCCCCTTCTATTGAAGTTAATGACTTTCATGCCTTTGGGTGTAAGATGTGAATTACTTTTGTCTTAGGTAACATTAATCTTGTCTAATATTTGATTATTTCTCTTATTTAAAACAAAAGTCAATACCATTTGGGAAACTGACAGCTCTGGTTTTATCAAGAAAGTGGAATCTATGCCTCATCATTTGACAATTTTAGGTCTCACAAAAAAAACAAGCAAAAATATAAGAATTGCTTCAGACTAAATAAAAAGTGGGGAACAGAGCCCCATTTTCCATCTCTTTCTTACTGGAACTCTTGCTTTGCTAAGTAATGCAACACAAATATCTTCTAACTGAAAAAAAAAATCAAATTAGACAAAAACCTGGAGATATTTAGAACAGAACCCTTCATTCATTGTTCTTTCAAAAATTACATCAGTAGAAATGGTTGCTGATAATGTAAGGCACTGAATATCTAAACTCTAATTACCTTTTTTAGGTCAGGCCATTCCTTGGGTAGAATGTGGCTATGAATATCAATTTTCATTTCTGAAGTATCAAAGGAGAAATACTCTTTCAATGAACACGTTTTCTGTGTAATTGTTACTATCCTTCCTGTCTCTGGTTTAGCAGGTTATTAACTTTGGCTGCTGTTTGAATCCACCTGCTGTCTTATCGGGAGAGCTGGGTACAGTGGCCAACCAGGGAGCCTAAATCCCAGAGGAGTGGTTCTCTAAAGAATAAAGGCTTCTAGCAGAAAGTCCCTGTTAATGCGTAAACTACAGCTGACTGAGGGCAAAGGGAAAGTGTATGTTTATATTGGCGCTGTGAAGGGATTTATTTTACACAGACTCTAAAATGCAAGCTTGTTCACAGTTGAAAATCATTCCATAAAATTGAATTAGAATAAAGTTATTAAACATGCTGATTTGAATTTCCTCCTTTCTCCCTCTTAGATTCTGAAATAAATTGTAGAGAGCCTACAATATACCCTTGGTACATTGTCATACCTCCTCATCTACTCTCTTTGCCTTTTTTGCATTTTCTTTAAAGTTACATAAAAAAAAAAATTCACATAAATTGAATTGTAGCCAAATCTATGCTCTGTGCTTTATTTCTGTCTTCTGATTATTGGTTCACTTAGGATATTTACACATGCTCTTGCATCCTGGTGCTTACAGCCTCTCAAGCTGGCTCAAGAGAATAGCTCAGATTACCTTAGTAATTAATGGTAGTGGAGTGTACTAGCTAATATGGCAAACAGTTTCTGCATCCAAAATTAATCCTAACTGGAGCTAGCCCAGATTTTCTGTGAAACTACATCTCATGTTTTGCCCTTTACTCAATTTAATATTACACTTCTTTCCTTTGCCTTTTATTTGTGCTATTTTTTTCTCTGTAATTTATTTCCTCTATAGTTTTATTTCAATGTATGCTACTCACATGGTGTCTTCTTATGAAGGCTGGTTAACCATTTCTTGATTAATTTTAATCTTGCAACTTGAAATCAAGCAACTTGAAAAACAAGTGGCCCATTTTGTTTCATCCTTTTTCTGACTTCATTATTTTGTTTGGACTTGTCAAAAAAAAAAAAAAATTGGACTCTCTTGTATTTCGCTGCTTGTTCACTCATTAAGCAAGTCTTCTTTTGATTTGGTCAGCTGACCTTCTTAGAGTTATTGTTCAAGTCAACTCCTTGTGACAGTGTTGGTTGATTGCCTGACGGTGTGCTTCTCTGCCACGCGAGATCACTGAAGACTGAATGTTCAAAAGAAACAGGAAGCAGCAGCTTTGGGAGAGTATTCCCTAGATAAAGCAGGACAGCCAGTAATTCACTTTAACTGATCAAAACCTGATTTGCAACTGGGATTCAAAATAGCAATTATTTCCATCTCAAAATCAGAACCAGTCTCTTCATGACCAGGGTGCCAGGTTAAGCAGCAAATTTGCTCTCTTACTCCCAAATGTGATGGCTAGGTTACATGATCTAGCACTGTAGTGCTAGCCAGCTGGCAGCCAATGTTCCTGCATATACAACAGCAGAGATAAGAAAGAAGTATTATTTCAGCTGTGGGAACGCCACGAATCCTATGAATCCATACACACGAGGCAAAGAGTTAAGGCGAGTCCTTCAACAAAAAGATGTCTGGAAGACAACTCCCTATTTAAGCATAGAAAGTAGAGGTACTAGTGAAGGAGAGGGGTAGGAAGAGATTTGTGTATCTGAATAGTCTGGGACACCTAGTTTCTTCTCTTAAGTCACTATAGCTGCAGGCTACCATGCAGAGATCATCAGCATTTCTTCAACACTGTGCTTTACTTTTCTCAGCTCCAAAAAAAGATGTAGCTGTTAGTTGCTGCTCCCAAGACATAGCTTAGCTTGCAAACAGTGCAGTACTCCCACACTGCACTTCATTTAACAAAATAAGTCATTTGGAAACCATACCAAAGGCAAAATTTATATCCATTTCACTTGATCAAAGGGACAGTAAGACATCTGTCTATACGTGATATGACCCATTGGATCAGCAGCAGAAAGACTATCAGTGGCTACAAACAAAAGCATCTTCAGTTAGCCAGGCACCCTACCTGTTTCGAGTGCATGGGTTTGTGTCCTGGTTTTGGCTAGAATAAAATTAATTTTCTTCCTAGTAGCTGCTATAGTGTTGTGTTTTGGATTTAGGATGAGAATAATGTTGATAACACACTGATGTTATAGTTGTTGCTAAGCACTATATCTACTAAGTCAAGGACTCTTAGGCTTCTCATACCACCCTACCAGCAGAGGCTGGGAGTGCACAAGAAACTGGGAGGGGACACAGCAAGGACAGCAGATCCAAACTAGCCAAAGGGGTATTCCATACCATATGATGTCATGTCCTGCATATAAACTGGGGGGAGTTGGCCAAGGCCACTATGATTTGGGAGCTACCTGGGCATTGGTCAGTGGGTGCTAAGCAACTGGGCTGTGCATCACTTGTTTTGTGTATCCTATTATCATCATCATAATAATTATTATTATTTCCTTCCTTTTATGCCCTACTAAACTGTTATTATCTCAACCCATGAATTTTACCTTTTCTTTCTTTGATTCTCTTCCCTGTCCCACTGGGGAGGGGAGAAGAGGAGTGAGTGGATGTGTGGTGCTTAGTTGCCGGCTGGGTTTAAACCACAACAGCTTGAAAAACAGGACACCTTCACTGACGTTTGGACAATCTGCCTGATAACAGTGAGCGACTTACGCCTCTCAGGCTGGGGCTGACTTCAGATACGTGGACACAAGTCTAGCAGAACTACGGGGTTTTATTTCACTATAGGGACAAGCACTAAAGTGAAAATTTTGTTAGAAGTAGGGCATTAAAAGCTCTTTTCCAAAGCTATTTAGCTGCTTTTCCGAAACAATTACAGAATATGAGATTTGGAGTCTTTAGTCTGCAAAGTGGGGATCCAGTTCTGGCCTTTGTTTATCAGGGAGGAATTATTTCCTGGTGTCAGTGGGAAAACCATGACAGAGCACTCTTCAAAAGAAGGTGCATCAACAAACCTTGGCAAACTCTGCAGACAGCTCTGCCACATACACGCTATCAAAGCAGCCCGTTTTCAAGCAGCATGGACACAGAAAAAAAGAAGCAAATTCAGGACACCGATGTTAGAAAGGGCCAAAATAATTGTGTGAGTTTTTAAAACCTTCACTTTTGCATGTTCTTTGGCACCTGCTCTTTAAATTGCACATTTGTTTGTGAAAATCGGCTATTTTACACATGTGCACAGCTCTGGAAAAACAACTGGAAAACTCTTTGTGCTCAGCAGCTAAGATGAAGTACTTAAAGAATACGTCCCTTTCTAAATGAAATAAATGTTGAGCAGTGCACTTATATGGGTTGCTTAGCAACAGGTTGTCCTTTGCCTGTGCTGGGGACTGCACCGGTCCTTGGGGACTGCCATTACAGACCTGCTTGGAAATGACACATTTGGAAAGGATGCAAGAGTCAGTAATTCTGGGGTGGTATCAAATAATTAAACCTTGCCTATTAAATTAGCCTAATCACAGAACTTAATCTTCTTCTGGGACTTCAGAGAACACAGACCTGAGTGGAAGTGGCATGGTTTCTATTCTACGGGGAATAATAACCACAGTTATGGTTTCCCTTCTAACGAGGAATAACGTTATGCAGTTCCCATGCAGCACCTTCCATACGTAGATCTCAAGTGCTTTGCAATGAATGTTATTTTCCATAGGAAGACACTGGGATACATCTTTGTTAAGGACTTTACTGGTGTAACTGTAGCTGGACGTACCCCAGACATATCCCAGTGAATGGGTGGCATTATGATTCCCCGTTCTTAAATGCCAGTGTGCCTGTCTAAACTCCTGATGGCTTGCACAGCTAGCTGGATTGTGATGTGTGCTTGTCATTTAGACATATTTGCAGAATGCAATAGAAGAGGTACAGAGGTCTCCAACCTAGAGCCAACTAAATCAGCTCAAGATGGCAGGAAGGCAGGTGTATTCATCATTAAATACATTATTTTCCAACATTGGAAGGCAAGTAGATTTTTCATTTTCTTATTCAAAAGCCTTTGCAGAAACAAACAGAGCCTCTGTTTAGACAAACATCAGAGCTGCTGCTGCTCCGAATCTGAGTCAGTTTAGCCTTGTAGAGTTGGGCTTTTTAGCTGAGATGTGATGCTGTACTGATGCCCCTCTGATGCTTCCAAGATCTAAGCTATTAAATTTGCGTGGTGAAGCTTCATGGTTGTACAAGCTCAGGATGATGCTCACCAGGTGGTCCCTCTATTAGACCTGCCAGAGCCACCACAGTTGTGTCACTACCATTTATAGTGCAAAGGTGGCCAAGATTGCTGATGCCTCTGGCAGCACACTGCACTGCTTTGGGACTGCTAGCCTAGCAAGAGTTCTGATTAATCACACAGTGGTGAAAGCAAACAATGTGCCCTGTGCCAAATTCCTGGCCATTACCATGTTCTCTGCTGTGTCAGTTAAGCCATAATAAATCCTCATTTATTTTCAGTTTTCTACAAAATATGACACTGTTTAAACTCAACTAGTATTCCAAATCAAAAGAAAAATATATAGCTATCTTTCAAATATAATTATTTTCTTAATACATGACAATTGCAATTCTGCAATTTACAATTATCACACATTTATCTTGCATAGAAATGTTCTATCCAAATTTATAATTAAATAGATATTTTTCCAAAATGTGAGTACAAGCAAAATAGAATTTTAATTTATTTTCCCATTTGTAGGCACAAAAAAATTTAAAAATACTCTATTTCAGCACATATCAAGCCAAGTGTCACTCTTGTGCAGTGGGAGCAATCAGACAGATACCAGTATCATAAATGTGGGCCAGAAAGAACAGATGGAATGAAGCTTACATATACTGATATTAAGAAGTCATCATTTTCAAGTTAATACCCCATGGTAACATCTGAGATTGTTGCAATTATTTAGAAGGTTGGTGTCTAACATAAATAAATAGTTAACTATTGCCAAATGTTGTCTTAACAACTTTTTTTTCCCGTGTGCCAGATACTCCAATCCTCCCCTTTATCTCCTTGTAGAAGCCTCTCTGTGCCAGTGTTTGGGGGTACCTGAATTATAGGAATAAGAATGGACTTCTCAGAGCTTTTACTACTTCAGAAAGCAAGCCAAGGAACTAACAGAAACACCTAGTATCTGAATTTGTTCAGCTGCTTCAACAAATTCCTACACCTGCCTCTAGATCCCGGCAGAAGCGTGCTTATGCCTCCTCTGTGCTACTAGAGCTGGAGTAATGAATCAGGCTTCTTCATCAATTCTGAGGAGCTGTGAATCCCTGTCACCAGAGATCTTCTGCAAGGGACTAAGATGAAATGCTGGCTCCCAATAAGTGTTGTGCAAATGGCTGGCCATGGCTTTAGACTGATGCATTTACTGAGTTTCTGAGAGGCAGGAATGTTGATAGATGTAGATTACAGCAGTAAGTGCCAAAGCAAAGATCCTTCCAACTGTGCAGATGTTTACGATGTAAATGTTTAGGGTTTAGTACTGCAGCTGCATTTATTTATTCATCTGGAGGAGGGAGCTTGGCAGAGGAATGCCTCCACAGAGGATTTCCAGAGCCTACTTTCACTTGCTCAGTTCAGATACATACATTTTTCTGTCTTTAAGTTTAAGGATTTATTTTTCCACATACATAAATTCTAAAATAGGATTTATGCCTCGAAATTGTTTCTTCTGAAATCCACAAATTATTAAAATTATGGACCAGAGTGAGAATACAGTTCAGATTACCAGAGGAATTAAGAAAGATCGAAATACTGAAGCTTTCACTCATTCCAGTTCTTCCACAGAAGCCATATCAGCAATCAAAGCAAACTTTTGGACTAATGATTATCACCTTAATGCAAACACCTCACAGAAAATGCCATCAGTTGGAAAAAACACCAGTTGTTGCTGGGGGATTGTAAGGAGATAGTCATAGTGCTCATTCTCTCCCACTGGTGTTGGCCCTGAGTGGAGACAAGCACTATGGAGGGTGACATGATGGTAAGCATGTCTTCAAACAAATCTAATACGAATACTGCTGGAAGTATTGCTG
The DNA here is from genome assembly GCF_000700745.2 of Antrostomus carolinensis. Lineage (NCBI taxonomy): Eukaryota > Metazoa > Chordata > Aves > Caprimulgiformes > Caprimulgidae > Antrostomus > Antrostomus carolinensis. The sequence continues at coordinate 34,442 of NW_010312795.1, forward strand.
TGCTGTCAGGTCACAAGCAAATTACAGCTGAACCAGAAGGTGATGCTACAGGTCAGACTACATTTCCATAAGACAGAAGAGGCCGTACCGCTGCTCCTCAGGAGTGTTATTCAGTAAAGGTTTACAGAATATCCTATTAGCAGTTCATTGTATTAAGATAACTTAATGAGTAACTGTTCAACACAAGAAAAGTATTACCAGCTAAAACAAGTTCCCCAGCATTTGATTGAAAAGTGATATCCAATCTGCAAAATTCTGACTAGTGAGCGTTAACTAGACACCAAAATTGGTACCTGTTTTCTTTCCAAATTATCTGATCACTTCCTTACTCTTCAGCTGAAGTGCCAAATGCTTAGATTTTGATATGTGAATATATACAATGGGTTTATTTCAATCTGCTCTTGACTAACAAATCATATAGAAATATGCAGTAAGACATTTACATAACAGGTAAATAAGCATGGTTACAACAACATACATGGTTGATGTGCCCACTTATTTCAAGTCCTAGCATGACAGTGGTGAGGACTTTGATTACATTAGTAAACCAAACACGCCAAGCAACGTAAGGCTGTGTATTAATAACACAGAACACCTCTAGAAATAATGCTTCAACCAAAATAAAAGTTTTGCAGATCCTGGTTACTCTTGCAGGTAGTTACTACCCCAAAGCCAAATTCATCACTGACTAGAAACTCAATGAATTTGGTGGGCTTACACCATGACTGAATTCAGTCAACCAGCTCTCATCATTTTATTTTAGCCTGTGAGTTCCACGAGTGGAACAGGAAAGAGTATTACCTGTTGTGTTGGCTTTTCCCCTTTAGAAGGCTATTCATTAACATTTTTACCATGGCTTTTAAGAAAGACTTTTTGTTTCCCCAATAAGATACCTTCAGTTTGCCTTTCCTGGGGATGTTTGCACTCTAAATAGAAACAAGTGCTTTGATTCACGTTGATTAATAAATAAATTCATGCTTAACTTTAAAACACAGTAGGACCACTGGAATTGGTAGCACTAGTAAGTAAAGCAAATGCTAATCAGTGCATCCATACCCGGGTGTTCACCTCAGTCCTGCTTATATTTATATGCAACAAGCTCCACTAACAATTACATGCACACAAAGAGAGCACAGAAAGAATGGCTTCAAGATTTATACTGAAAGCAATGTGCAGTGAGTCTAGACCACTAACTTGGGGGCTCCACTGAGGAGTCATTTTGATTCCATATGCTTTAACAAGCATAAAAGCTCCATCAAGTTACAGTCTTAAAGTGTGTGTTTTAAAAAAATGATTCAGTAAATTCATACTATGGTGTATTGGGTTTGCTCCAGCCAGGCCCAATACATATGGTTACAGCTAAACAATCACGTTATCCATTTGACAAAACAAACGACTTTTCACTGAGAGGCCTGTAAGGTGCACTTTGATACACAATTCGTGCTATACAAAAGCCTTCATCAAATGCAACTGCTGATGTATGTAGAACTAACATTGCAACTTGAATTCTTTTCTCAACTATCATACTTAGTTCTCCTCTTGGGGAAAAGGCAGGTGCTGTCTTTTTCTTTTTTAATTCCAACATTTGGTATTTAACATCATCCTCTCAGGATGTACAACCTTCTTCACAATTACTAAAGAAAGATCCTTAACTTCCTGGCTGTGCTTAAGTATGCTTTACTAATGTACCTGTTTGGTTTTTTTTCTTTATTTGCTGAAAAAGGTTAAGCGATTTGCACTTCCTGGGTCATAGCTACGGTCATGACTGTATTGCAGATACATCAAAACACCTGTGTTCACTTCTGAGTGTGAACAGACACTTCCTAAAGAAGATGTATTTTCTCCTTCAGGACACTGTCATTCATCTCAACTTAATATTTCATATTAACTTTTTTATGATGTAAAAACATTGCAGGTGTTTTAAAAGTACTCTATTAATCAATCTGAACCCAACAGAAAGCCCATAGAAGTCACCAGGAAATCCAGTAATTTCAGAAGAGATCTATCAAGTGATGGTTCAAAAAGTAGCTTTGAGCCACTGGAAAGACAGACCAATTTAAATGAGCAATTATAAGTAAACTTTGTCTAGAGTTCAGTAATTAAATGCTAGGGCAATTTAGAGTGCCAGTTTTGGATTATGTCTGATTGTCCATGTCAATATGGTGTCTCAAAAAAAGAGAACTGTGTTATAAATCATAAATTTGTTAACAATGTTTGTGCAGCTCACTGTGAAAACTGCAGGTTGCAATTTGGAGCGCATTAAGTGGAGCACCAAACAGTGATTGCAATATACACATAGAGCACTTATTTCATATTGATTGAAATGGATTTTGTCTGCGGTAAGTGACGCAAGCTTGGGCTGTCTGATTTTGTGGCTGATGCTGCAATGTCAAAGTACAACTGGGTTCAACTGCTGCTAAGTATGGTGGAATTGTAATGAATGTTTTACATGTTTGGTGAATGTGTATTTTAAAATTCCTTTGTCTCTAGTAATACAGCATTTTTAGGAACAGAAATAAAATACATGCTTCCAAATACCCATTTTTGTAACACGCTTGCTCATCTCTGCTGTATGATCTTAAATAACTGGATATAATAAAATCTCCCAGGGCTTGGAGCACCACCATTTGGATCACAATGTTAAATGCACACTTCAAATACTAGGGCTTGTATGTTGATTTTCAGTAAATGCTCACCACTCACCAAATAATAAAAGAAGTCCTTGTCACTCACCAAATAATAAAGGAAGTCCTTGTCACTAACCTTTTTCATATGAAAATCTGCTAATTACTAGTAAGATTCTATACCATTTGTGAAGCTCTCAAGTTTTAGATCCTAGTAACGAAATATGTGTGCTTATAAAAATTAACCAATAATACAATTCACAATAATTAGTTTCTATTATTACTAAACAACTAAAACCTACATTCAATCTCTTCGTCTCAAGTGATAAAAGGAAATGAGTTGCTCTCATTCAGTGGAACTATACCCTAGTCCATACTTGCAGTTTGTAGGCACTTCAACAATAAAACTGAAACACAGTTAAATGACTTCTTAACTTAGTCTGGTTTTATGTGGTTCTCTGTAGTTCACTCAAAACCTCAGAATTTGTTTCATTCTCATCTGTATTACTATACCTAGTGCATTCTGTCTCTTTCAGACACTCACCTGCTTGCTAGAGAGCTTGCAAGGAAATAGCAAAGGAGGGCTACCACAGCACGATGGACCCTCTGCTGTGTTCCCATGGAGACTTCCTACTTCATTATTTTATTGGCTTGTTGTTGCTTTTTTTGTTTGTTTCATTTGTTTTTCCTAACGTAAAAGCTATGCACATTGAAAGTATATTTTGCCCTTTGGGAGCCAGAAATAATAATGTTCAGACATCAATGTCTGTATGCCTATAGATAGGACCAGTGGAATCATGAGTTTATCAAGACCTGTGCTGCCAGGAATGAAACAGGATCCCATACTGGGCCAGCTGCCAAGTATGTGCTCCTGCCTTTTGTTTCCTTCACAGCCTGGCTGTTGGCCACTGACTAAAAGTAGATACCATTGCAGGATGCTACAGCAATTACAAGTGTATGCAATCCTCCTCCCTAGTTGGTGGCATCTCTCTCTGTTCATAGCAAAAACCTGGAGGAGAGCAAAGCCCCAGGTAATTGCCAGATCTCACAAGAGCAGAGTGTGAGCCTGAATTGCTTGGAATAAGTAAATAAATGGTCCCATACCTCAGCATGACAGAAGGTGACAGATATTGCCACCAGCATTAACTTGTGTTACTGTCTCCATCATACATCGATGTGCCTGTGAGCAGATTCTGGCCTCTACAACAGGATCTGGGGGAATAAAAAAGGAGAGATTAGTCTTGGAAAAAAGATGCATGCCTGTCCAAAATTTCCTGGCGCACACCCTACTGACCTAGGCTTCCAAAAAACTTATTAGCACTGTGGTAGAGGACAGGGATTGTGACGTTTTTTTATATCAGTGTTACAAAAGAGTTGAATCATACTTACCATCATAGGCAAACACAAAACATAAATACTTCCATGTCAAAGAATCATACATTGCATTATCTACAGGCATGCACTGCACAGGACAATGAAAATTATTAAAGCTCAGGGAGTGGCACCAGTAAAATAAAGTTTTAAATACAAAACAAAGGCAATTTAGCAGCCTGAATTTATGGCAATGTTTTTGATAAATTTTTAAAAGTGGCACTGCTGTGTCCTCTTCACAAAAGCCTGATTCAGAGACAACCTTAAGCACAAGTTTAACTACTTTTTGATTATGTGTTTGACCACCATAAGAATTTAAACCTGTTTAATATTAAGCTAATATTTATGCATTTTCTTGGCCTTGGATGCTTTTCCAATACTGGTCCAGACTAACTGAACTGGTTCATCCAGTTTGTATTCTAGACCCCTTCTTACAGTTAAACGTTATTATATTAGATTAACCCTTTCCAGTCTGGAGCTTCTTATAGTCTACATAAAGAATCAAGAAAAAAGCCATCTCAGAATATGGAAAGCAGAGAAGTGTACCCTAGATAACACGTATCTGATCAGCAATTTGATGAGCCCTCTTTTGTGAATACTATCTCTAGTTGTAGAAGACAAGTTTAAAACCAAGGACCACTTCTTCTCTTTTCCCCTAGAACACAGATTTAAAATTAATACCCATGTTACCCTACACACACTAGCACGCATAAAAAACTTAGCAAGCTTACCATGAAAAATGCTGACCTTCCTGTCACCACATTCTTCTCCCTCCATGGTTCTTCTTTTCCTCCATCTCTGGCTTTGCTACCTGCCTCTGTTTTATCTCCTCCTTCTTCACTCCCAAGACCACTAGTGCTGCTTCCTTTCTTCTCACATAGCAAATCTTGCCATTGCCTTCTTGCTGCTGGGACTGCCAATTTCTCCTTGTCTAGTCACCACAAAGTTTGGAATTAAAGCAAAAATCCCACTAGTCAGTTCTTCTGAAGGTATTAGACCTTTGCTCCACACCAGAGCGTGCTTCACTGGTCAAGACCTAAGTTCTAGAAACCTCACTCTTGAGCACCATATAATTTTGTAAGGGATTGCTAATAGTTAATTTCATCTGGGTGGAGGAAACAACAGCTTATCTACATTGAAACTTGCAGCGATAAATTATTCTGATAATCTATCCTGAATTAGCTACTAAATAAAAAAAATGTTCATATGGAGCTCTTTATTTAAAAGCAATCTTCAGCACTGCAGCTTCACTTAGGACACGTCCTATTGCTTCAGTTGAAGCCACGTAGCCAGAAAGGAATCAATTTGCAGCACTGAAGTCACTCTTTAAACATCAAACGCAGAAAAGGCTGGAACAGTTTTATTCTAAAAGGTGCATTGCACACAGGATCAGATATTGTTGCCATGGCTGACTTCCTTTATTGCTTTGAGTAAATCCATATTTGATGCATTAAGGGTGGACTGGGTTACTGTTAGGTAGAAGTAGGCCAAGTGATTTTTAAGCCACAGTTATTTCACTCTTGCTCAGAGTAAGAGCAAGCACAATAGATCATTTCTTATTTTCTAAGTCTTTAGCATGTGCAATTATAGTTAAACTCATAAATTAACTTGCAGTTAATGCATAATGCCATCTAGTGGAAAAATCAACAAGTAAAGATGCAACAAGTCTGTCTAGATATTCCATGCAATATGAATCTAATTAGTGTTGCAGCCACTTTGACAGTTTTAATACTGAATTAAATTTAAAGCAAAAGAACTATAACTTACTTTTCAAAACCTCAGTGAAAAAAGATCTTAACAAAGTTTAAATTTTTTATCCTCAAAGTTAAGATATGCAAACCAATCTCAGTGAACTTGTATTTATAATGATTTCAGGATGTGAAAGAGACCTTGGAAGGCTCTTAATTTTCTCTCCTAATTTAATTTTATTTGGATTGAATTTTTTGGTCAACAGAATTACACACACCAACCTGATAAAGGAGACAAATCAAAGAAGTTTCCTGGTACATCAGCCAGAACAACCTGTAATTCCGGAGAGTTTCAAAATTAATGATCTTCATAACTATGAGGTCACTTTTCTGTGCCCATAGACAAAAAAGGAAACAGTAAAAAAGAGCCTAAAAATCAAAATTATATAAGATAAAGGAAATAGGCTTCTCATAAAAAGATTAGAGTAGAATAAGGGGCCTGTATCAGATAATATCCTCCATTAATAGCCCTTCTAAAATCAACAGGAAAGGAACAATCCAAGTGGAGTAAGTCATCAGAATTTCATCTCTCCTAAAAGCACAGCACTTGCCCTTTATTGGTGAATTAACCTCCTCTTAGGTCTGAATTAGCACTGTCTCTAAACCTCTGCACATTTTGTCCACCTATTTTGATATTACTTAATTTATCATTTACTAGGTAAAACCTTACAGTTCCATACCCCCTGACGTTTCTATTGGTTGAATCATGGCAGTGTGGACCTGAAGGACCCTATGGAGATCATTTAGTTCATCTCTCTTCTCTGAGAAGGACTACAAGCACCACTGTATCAGCTCAGCTGTGCTTACTTGTGGCTTTTTTGCTACTTGAATGTAGAAATCCTCCAAGGGGGAAGATTCCACCACCTCTCTCAGTAACCTTTTCTAATGCTGCACTAACACCATGGTGAAGAATATTTTCCTAATGTCCTATCTGAACTTCTCAAGACACAGTGCGTGTGACCACTGGCTCAGGCTATCCATTCTTATGATGCTGTTTATTTCCTCCCTTCAGTTTTGAAAAGGGAAGAACAAATAATTCTACTGAAGAAGTGAAACAGATTTCGGACAGAAGAATAATGGGAAAAACATACCTTATGGGCATGAATGGACTGTGTGTGCCCAAATTCTCAGTCTCCATGCAAAGCTCAAATAAATGAGCCAAGATAGTGCTAATGCACAGCAAACTTGGAGAAGCATAAGTTAAGAGCCAAGAAGCAAAAAGCCAATAACAAGTATACTCAAGCACTAATAACCTCTGATAAGTATTGCTTGATGTAATAAGTGCTTTCAGCTGCTCAAAGAGCAGAAACTGGGCTCCTCTTGTACATGAAATGTGCTGTGGGTCTGTGAGCATATTTTGGGTCTGCAACTGGCACAGTGAGACCTTTATCTTCTTCACAGGTCTGTGCTAGAATATTAGCCTACTTGTTAAAAGTCCAGCTAATCAAAAAACATGTCACCTTACCCCCTTGCTTCTGTCCCTCACCTTCATCTCAACAGCTGCTGACACGGATGGCCTGGAGTACAGATGTGGACAAGGCACAGACACTCTACTACAATTCCAGACTTGGAACTGCCAAAACCCATAACCAAGATCCGACAGCAGCTGCATCAGTTCTAGCAGTTCAAATCATCAGCTGGTAACGACCACCATGAGCGATGTAGAGGAGCGTACATCCGCCTGCAGTGCCAAGCAGAACTGCCAAGCCTCACACACCAACCATGGACCCCAAACAAATGCACTCCTGAGCAGTACTGCCCTCCAGCCCAGCCTGTATTTCCTGGACGTACAGCACACTGCCATGGTTCACTGCCCCTTCAGGAGCCCCACCTACTAAATTCAGCTTGCCAGCCCAATCTATGATTCACCAGCCAGCAGGGCAAGATAATAATGCTGGTACATTGCATTAGCAAGAGAGCAGTTAAATATTTCTTTGAAAGCAATGAGTTGAATCTCAAATGAAGCATTACATTTGTAGAACTTACCAAAATGAAACTGAGGTGATTTTGGGAACTGAAATAAAAAAATAAAGCTAAGTGTTCTTGCTTTTTTTCCTTCTGCTAGCTGACAGCTATAGAATTTCCAACTTTATAGAAAGAAATTAATTTCCTTGTGACACAAAAAATTCCTGTCTTACCCAAATATGGCTCGTAGTTGATGCATCCTGAAAAGACTTTTTATGATGCATCTCCTGATAACCAATTGTACACTGAGATTCTAAATATGACAAAAACCAGACGTATGAAATGGAGACATTTTGGTACAGAGGCAAGCCAAAGTCTATAGATAGTTTTTCAATTAAACCAACTGTTGTGTGAAGTTACCTCCAGTAATTATTTCTGGTTTTATTTATTTATATTTACCTCCAGTAATTATTTATATTTTATTTATTACCAAGGTGTGAAAAAAGCAGGCACTTTTGGACACACAAACCCTTCCTGAAGTCATGAAGACTGTACACCTAGCTAACTTTCTAAGCATATTATTTGGAAATTAATTACACCAATTGGTTTAATAAAACATATTACTTATTTTTACAGACCTTGCCTCTGTTTGCTGTAAGTTGTAAGTACAACTATACCTAATCTGTACAGTCCTGTGACAGGTGTGATAGTCAATGCATAAAGTAAAACACATACAAGTATATAAACTTTATCAGTAAAATAAAATCTCTTAAAAAATACATTTTCTAAGACAACAATGTGAAAATTAAGTGAAACTTCTGTGGCTATTGAAGCATCCCTGCACCCCCATACTGAAAATAGGGTAGTTTTGATGGTGGAGAGGAAGCTGTCTGCATTACCATGTGACTGCCTGTCTCTTGATTATTTTTAGGCACCATCAAAAGCTTTAGAGAAAATCTGAAAAGGTAGAAATTGCATTTTATCATAATCTAATTAAATTATATGACTAACATCTCCCTCTTCCTATTTGGTTACAGGACAATTTTACTGCAGCAGAAGTTCAAAATTTCACTAACATTTTGAACTCCAAACTTCAATTGCCTTTAAATTTGAATTTTACTAGTTGCTTAAAAGGACATTGATAGGTGAAGTGTGTTTAACACTCTTCATTCTACAGAGAAAAGTGCTCCTTCAATTTCCTAAAGATGTGCCTCTCCCTTGTAAAATTAGCAAAGGCCACACACAACTCCATATCACTGCTATCTGTAATATAAATGTTTTAGTGGGCTTATTAACCAACTACCCTACCCATCTTATATCAATCCAGATCAGACAGTATGCACTATGGATAGAGAAAGGTCAATATTCACAGCGTATTTCATCATGCTAGATCAAATAGAGATCCGTTGCTTTTGCTACTGCTGCACGCAGAGAAACCTTGGCTGCAACAGAGTAGACAATTTTGGGTTTGAATTCCACAAAAAAATAGCTCCATTTCTTCTTACGAGAAGAATGTTGTGAATTATGTGATTTGCTCTCTTAAAATTACAAAGGGGATTGTCAATGGCTCCTATTTTTCCCATTGTCCACTGAAATTTTTGCCTAAGAGGATGAGAAATGACGAATGTATCATAAGAATAAAGGATGCAGAAACCTATTAAAACTGTTCTATTTGTTGTTGACATTTTTTTGCCTAATCCAATCCTTTTCCAAAAATTAGTATCTGATGAATTTAATGATTTTATTTACAGCATCTCCCATTACTTTTCTCATTAAATCTTTACCTTCAAGGTAGGGATTATGACTCTTAATTTTTTCTTATGCATAAGGTTAAATTTATAAACTATAAATATTTGATAAATGCATGAGTCTAACCTGACTAGGAAACAAATACACATCTATCTTTCCATACAGCCTTCTTAACAAAACTTAGGTCTGACATGGTGGGCCAGGCCTGGGTAGACAGGTGCATCAGGAGGAATGGGCATTGGCTTGGCCATAGGAAAAGTAACCCAATCTGTAGCTAATAAAAGCAATGACTGTGATTTCTGTGGTTCACTTAATCTCATTGTTAATCATATAAACGTAACGGAAAATTGTGTATAATTTTTGCTAAGATACGAGAGAAAACCTGAAGTTATGCAAATACATTGGAAGTGTCTAGTTGTTAAGATGCTTTTGGATAGGAATTATCATCAAATAATTATACGTCATTGGATAAGTTTATTACAAAATTATGTTGACTTTTCCTTCCTAGGAATTTCCTAGCTTTCTTTTTTCTTTTCTTTGATGCACAAATGAAATCTCAGCTGCTCATACTCATGTCATCTATTAGGCTAAGAGTCTCACTGGAAGAAGAAAGATCTTTCCACATAGTGTGGGAAGAAAGAATGGGAAACAGAAAAAAATTTAAAAAGAGGAAGATGATTACTGAAGTAACAGGTTGTTAACTCTTTAAAATTATTTTTCCTTTCCATTGCTCTCCAATACTTGTGAATATTATCAATGAAATAAAGCCACTGTCAAATAAGTCCCTTTTACTTGGTTAAGAACTGGAAACAAAATGTCTTCAGTGATATAAAGAAGTAACACTGTTTGGAATAGAGGCGTGTAGTCGTGCATGACTGCATAATGTTTCTCTGAAGAAAATAATAAGTTTAGTTTTTGTGGGTAAACTTTTGGTTTCCCATATTTGCATTGCAATTTAAACCTGAATTAAAACCAGCTTTTAAAATAGTTTCAGGATGGAAAACACTCACTGTGAAGAATCTTTTTCAAAATCTTCGGCTCACTTTAGGATGACATATTCTATGTTTTTATTCCTCCTCTGTTGCCACAATGGAATTTATTAATGCTTGTGGCTCTTGCTAGCTTTGGCATTTTTTGCAAATATGATCCTGCAAAAACATCATATAGAGGAAGAGTAGGTGCTTATGTGAGGTGTCATCAATTCCTTTTCAAGGTCACCACATGCTGTATTCTCTGGGAATCACATTATAGGCACTCTTTCCATAGCCTGAAGGAAAAGATACTGAATTATCATATTCTTTTTTTCAGAATAACTTTCTGATTATTTTTGACCCAAGTTAATATTCAGTCTAAAAATGCCAGGAAAAGAGATGATTTCAATTAAACTCTATTTACCCCAATGCAAGACAGAAACAATAAATGACCTACACAGATAATAATTTAAGCATGCTCTGCAGTTTAAAAATTAATGTTAGCATTGTTGTACTAACATCATCATTATTGTTTTATTTTAAACTAAAAAAGTAGGGTGACTCATACTAGGCTGAGAGCTATCTAGACCAAGTTAAAAGAACCTAGTGTAGAATTTTTCATCGTGTTGACCACTGAACATCCTGTGGGACTACAGATGATCCACAAAACAACTGCAAAATATGTATCTGCCTAGATGCCATTAAGTGAGCCACCAAACAAAAAAAAAGGTTAAAAAATATCATAAAAAATTTAGTCTAATTTGTATTTGCTTGTAAAAGAAACCTATAGTAGCCAATATTGGACAAGATGGTCAAGGGACTATTAAAAGATTAGGTTCATGAAAAAAGGCTGTGAAATACAGAATCTAGTCAGTAGCAATAAAAAGGAAAGGAAAAACAGAAAATAGATGCAGTTGAATGACAAATGAACATACAATACTAACATAGCCAAACTTGCTTACAATGAAAAGGGATTTATTTCAACTCCACACAGACTGAAGAGGAATAACAAATGTTCTGCTTTCATATAGTGACCATTATATCACTGATGGGCGAGGACCTGTTTTGCCATCGTCACCCATTGGTTCTACTTCCACTCTACATGATGCAATAGCACCTCATTCTTTCTGCCTTTTTGCACCATGCTACTCTTCGTCATCCCATCACGGATGCTGATGGTAGTACGGGAATAATGTTTCAGTGAAACAAAGGGACTGTAATTTAGGAAACTAGGCCAACCTACTGGCAAGAGATTGCTTATTCCCTCAGGAAAATGCCTACCTTGGAAAAGAGTAAAATGATGGACCTAATCCAGTTTCTGTCAAATATAATTGAAGTTTTCTTTCTCTGACATTGCTGAGAGTTAGGGTGGGCCTGGAGGAAGAATCACAATTCTGATTGATATTTTTCATTTATTCAATAGAAGGAAGGAGGAAGGGCAGAAAGAAAGAACATAACCACAGCAAAAGCAGACCACAGACAATACAGATGAAGAAAAACAAGAGAAGTTCTCTTTGTTGTTGCTGGTTGCTGTGCTGACCATCTTGTACGGAATCACCTTTCTCTGCAAGTCAAAATATTATGGAAATTACAGGCAGCTCCAGCTGGGAAAAAAGTTCTGCAAGTATGTATTAATCTTGCAGTAGCTACAGAATATGGGATGATGTCAACCTATTTAGATTGAATCCAGAGATGGCTTTTTTTTTTTTTAATTTATTTTGGCTTCTCCTTATTCATAACCAACAAAGGGAGGTTTGAGGGATCAAGAAATAAAATAATATAATAATATAGCTATTAGGGTCAGGCCTTTTTCTCTTCACTGACTTTGCCTACAGGCTTCCTACTCAAGAAGTCCAACAGGGCTGGAAAATAGGATCCATGTCTTTAAGACCCTAGCTTTATGTCTTTATCCAATGGAATATATTTTGGGTAAGAGATGTGTCATGAGAAATAAGAGTTAATGCTGAAAAGCAGCTTCCAGCTGCTATGATATGGCTTATATAAATAATGGTCTGACCTGAAACGTTCTTCACTGTGGATCTGCTTGATGTTTTGAATCTGTATTTGCTAAATGTGTATCCCTTCTCACACGTGGACATGTTTGAAAGCACTGAACAGAGTCATTTAAAAGAAACTATAATACTCTTTGCAAGCCTCATATTCTTTTCTATAGCCCGAACACTATAGCATTATAGAAATAGAGACAGCTGCAGCCCCAGCCAGACACAGTTTTATGTAAGAACAGCAACTGAGAATGACTGAAAAAAAAGGTTTTTTTCTATGAAAAAAAAGAAAGAGGAACATATTAAAGTTTAAGACCTGTGGTTTGGTGTTCCTAGTTCCTGTTTTCCTCCAAATCATTTGGAAACCCACTCCTTTTCCCTCCTTTTAAAGAAATGGCATTAGGAATCTCCAGGCACTTTCCTCCTGGGTTCATTTCTGGAAGTTGTAAGATTACCAAAATAGCTTAGAGAGACTTACAGAAAAGAGGCAGCATTCAATGGGAGTCACTTGTCAATTTTTCCTTTATGTAAGGAACAAAAAAGTTCCTACTGGAATGGATCAGATATGGACTTATCTCCCCAGAAGAGGAAGGATCCTACAAAAACTGCATTTGGGAGCACTATACCCATTGCAGCAATTTCAAGGGACTCTTCATGGCTTGTACTGGATGCACTCTGCATGGGAGAGTGTTTCCCTAAACTCACTGACCAAAGGTTTCTGTACCCCTGCCAGGTCTTGAAAAGTGATTTGGCCCCGGTCGCTTTTCTCTGACCAGGTTACAAAATTGTTTCTACTCATTTAAGGATTGTCACTTAAAAAAAAAAAAAAAAAAAGGGGATAGAGAGACATGACAATCTATTAACTATAGCAAGGAACAAAAGCTAAGTCTTTTCTACTTCTCATTCATTTCTCACATGCATACACATACAGATCTCCTCTCATACCTCTCAGGTTCCAGGACACCAGAGCTTAATTAGCAGCCCATAAAGAAAATAACCCTATTTATTTTATGGATTTACTAGTTTCCAACCCCTCCCAACTCAGCTCAAACCAAAAAACCCAATACTTTCCTCAAAAGAAATCACCTGTGTTAGCTTATGTACATGAGAACCTCTTTTGACATTAACATCAAATAGGCACTTGGTAATCTAGTATCCATTACATAAAGGAAAAGAAAATACTTTTGGCATTGTTTATATTCATTAATCCAACTAGAACAGCAAGTGCTCTGGAATCACAAAGCAGGGTAGGATAGCTAAGGGTGAACACAAAATTTAGGCAAGAGGCATGAAGACTTCAGAAACATTTCATATAGTAGGCATGGTAGACTCTACACAAAGAAATCATAACATTAGGTAAAAAGCAAACACCAATCTCGCACCAGAATAGTCATCTCTGTTCCACAGGGTTGTCAGAATGCAAATCAGTTTCTAAAACAATATTTTATGTCACTTACCTTAACATATATTTACTTTTTCAAATAACGAATGCTTTGAGATACAGCTGAAAATATTTTGAAGATTAGCATACAGCATTGAGGCATTTTTAAAAATGAAGACATTTAGTCATAACATTTCACTAACCAATCCCAAATAGGTATTACTGAACTACTGCAAAACTTTTTTTAAGGCTGACATCAGCAAGATTCTAACAGCTTATAAAATCCTGTGCCTACGCTAGCATAAATATTAATTTCCTGCTGGTCTTCCTATACTCCCCAAATTCACTAATTTCTCAGAAGAGAAAGGCGACGTGATCTACGCTTAACTTAAATGGGGATTATATCCATACATAGCAGCTGAGGACCTGGGCTGCAATGTCCAATTGTCTTCTGATGTTTTCCTAGACTCAAGTCAGAACACAATGCAGTTTCAAAATGCATCTGCATGCTAGTAAGCATGCGACTGGGAGACCGGGCTAGCACAGAAAATGTTTTTGTTTATTTGCACCTCTCTATCTAGTCATTAGAAACCAGCGGAAAAGAAGAAAGCAGCTCTGTCACAGATCTATCAGTAAAATTTCCCAATTTTTTAACATTTCTGTTCCCCTAAGGTTTTAGTTTTTTCCCTACTTTCTTCTGCAGCCCTAGGAACAGCGGTGAGCCAACTGAGAATGGCCCTGAACACCAGCAAGTCTCCAGCTCTAACCCCATGCTTCAGCATGAGACTGCTCGATGTCCTAGGACAGTTTTTAGGCTAATATTGGTAAAACCAACTGTCAGCGTAAAAAAAGGTCAGGGTGGGGGGTCTGAAAGGTGCAGACGTGTGGCGACTCGCCTCTGATCCAGAAAAAGGGTTACGGCAGATGGAGAATGAGGAAATCTCCCAGCAAAGGGGAGCGCTGGGTCCTCACCTGTCTGAGGTGAGGGAAGGTGAGGTGAGGTGACGGGCCGGGCATCACAGGGCCAGCACCCGCAGCCCTCGGGAGCCGTGTGAGGCCTTGGCTCCGGCTCTGCTGCGTGAGGCTCCGGGTTCGGACAGTCACCGGACAGCTCTTCCCCCGAGAGTCGGTACCGGAGGAGGAGGAAGGTAGAGCCCGCCGTGGCGAGGGGCGGCTGACAGAC
>NW_010312796.1:0-5589 GCF_000700745.2 Antrostomus carolinensis
TCCCATCGGGGCCCATGGATTTGTGTATATTCATTTTGTTTAGACTCTCTCTGACCAGCTCCTCCTCGACCAAGGGGCAGTCTTCCTCCCTCCAGACTCTCTCTCTTCCCTCGAGCTTCTGAGATCCCCCGAGGGGCAGTTTTAGCCATAAAGACTGAAGCAAAGGCTGCGTTCAGTATCTCTGCTCAGCGTCTCCCGAAACCAGGGCACCTGCCTCGTTCAGCAGCAGACCCACATTTTCCCTAATCTTCCTTTTGTTATTGATGTACTTGAAAAAACCTTTTTTTTTGTCTTTAACCTCCTTTGCCAGATTCAGCTCCAAGGGGGCCTTAGCCTTCCTAGCTGTATCCCTGCAGGCCCTGACCACGTTCCCATACTCCTCCCAAGTAGCTAGACCCTTTTTCCACATTTCATAGACTTTCCTCCTCCCTTTGAGATTTCCCATGAGGTCCTTGCTCATCCATGTGGGTTTCCTGCCACTCTTGCCTCATTTCTTTCTCTTAGGGATGCACCGGTCTTGGGCTTGGAGGAAGTGGTACTTGAATGTTAACCAACTCTCTTGGGCCCCCTTACCTTCCAACACTAGTCCATGGGATATCTTCCATTAGGTCCTTGAAGAGGTTGAAGTTGACTCTCCTAAAGTCCAGGGTTGCAACCCTACTTATTGGCTTATAACCCCCACATGAGATTCTGAACTCTACCACCTCATGGTCGCTGCCACCCAGGCTACCCCCAACCTTCACATCTCCAACCAGCCCCTCCTTGTTAGTAAGAACAAGGTTCAGAACCACACCTCTCCTTGTCGGCTCTTCCACCACCTGCGTCAGGAAGTTAACCTCTACACATTGCAGGAACCTCTTGGACTGCATGTGCTTGGCCATGTTGCTTTTCCAACAAATATCAGGGTGACTGAAGTCCCCCATGAGAACCAGGGCCTGTGATCTTGAGGCTACTCTCAGCTGCCTGTAGAAGGCCTCAATCAAACCACACAACCACACAAGAACCTATGAAAACAGTAAAACTGTAAAGGGAGATTGAAAGTAACCTTTGATATTCCTGATATAAATTGGGAATTACAGTGTGAGCCTGATAGGAGAAAATCAAAGCAAAGACAAGTCCTAACATGACCAGTTTTAACAGAAAAATATTTTTCCTTACACACGTGTGTATGTTCTGTTTACTCATATTTTTTCACAAGATTTTCTGAGTAAAAAGAATCCAAGTATTGTGTTGCTGGGGAAACTAAAATAATGGTGTAATCTTCTGAGAAAATGTGGAACGTAGAATTAACATCACTCAGTTGGATTTAATAACACTGTGCAACATCAGACCTACCCTTAAATCAATACTTAATTTTCTCAGTCATCTTACAGATTAGTTGTAGCCACTATATCTCCAGGGAATGCCAACCACCTGTGGAGGGTCAGTCTACTTAAGTAATATTTTGTAGGATCTTCTAGTGGAGAGATCTCAAAATATGCTTTAAGAGTGTATAACCTCAGCTTCCAATTTTTGTATATTATGGAGACATCCCTCATGTTCTGTAGTAAATACTATAGTTTTACCCACTTAAACTCATTGATACTTACGACATATTACACCTATTATTTCTAAACCTAGACTAAACATAACCCACTTTTGGAAGGTAACAAAAATAATAATCACCAATGTGACTGCACAAAAATAAGCTTCTACAACCGCTGCTTTCCCAGAAAGCTAATTTCACATGGAAGTCAGAGCTGCACTTCAGATTACTCACAGCAAAATTCTGCTGCTTGAAGTTCTTCCATATTCAATTTCAGTCTAGTTTTTACTTGGAAGTATCTCACAATCACAAGCAAAATGAAATTAAGAAATTGGGTGCATCATAAGATTCACTTTCACACTTGCCTTCAGAAAAACTGTGAAAAAGTTTTGTCGTAGCAGCAGAGATGCCTCTCTTTGGATGATATTCTCCTGTTGCAGCCTGCAGGCATGGCAGAGAGCACCACTGCATACCAGTGAATCAGCAGATCACACCAGGTGGGGTGATATTTATGCAAGGTTACTGCTAGACCTGGAACCCACCAACTAAGTGCACTAAATTAGCTTGATGCTACATCTTGGCTACACCACACAAGAAGGAGTGCATCCACCACATCACTTGGTACACAGGTGTGCATCAAAGAGTCTATTCAGTCCATGTCCCAGTGCACAAGTCTTCCCTCTCAGGTTCCCACACATTTAGGAGAATTGTGCCAGTACAAAATGTGCCAGGGCTAAACACACTCAAATGGGCATAAGCTTGGCCAAGGTGAGCCCTGCAGCATCTGCAATTAAGCAACTTGATGCTAGAAGTGCAATTTGCACTGCCTACAGCCCTTTCTGAATCTGAACAAAGCTGTTTCATCTTCAGGGATTCATAGATTTGCTAAATTATTCTTGCATAGGCAAACACAAACAAAGAGTTGTGCAGAATAAATGTTTGGTGCTGTAAGGAGCAATGATTTCACTCAGTAAATAACATCACAAACTGACAGAAATAAGAATATAGAATTAGGTTACATCATGGCAGAAGATAAATTTTGTGGTTTTGCCTTTGCCAATAGGTTGACTTTGTACATGGAACTAATTCACAGTTTAGTGTATTCTGTAAAAGAAAAGGTGAAGGAAAAGTCCTGCTAGGAAGTTAACACCTACCATATAGGTTTGGCTGACAGCAACAGCCAGTAAAAAATTCTTAGGAAAATATTTAAGAGAGCATGTCAGAGAAGGATTCTTCCATTTTTATACTATATTTGGTTTCTAGCAATCAGTGATTTATGAACTGCCTGATAGAGAGGTTTTAAGTCTAAACTTAGCGTTTACTGACAGATATATATGGTTCATGAACCCAAAACACAGGAATATAACAGAATGGTACAGGGATGGTTGATGGACTTGTATACAGAGATTGCACTGTACCTACTTGTCGATCTGTAATTGTTGGACATGCAGTTCAGTCCTTTATTTGCATGAGCTATAAAATTACCCTAAAAAAATGTATTCCAAATTGTCAACATAAAAATATTTTGGTGCTCCATCAGTTTGGCAAGAAAACGAAGAGAGAAATAACAAAAGAGCAGATGGTAGAAGAGATACACCAACATGTTGTATGCAACAGTGAAGGAAGACTGGAATCTTGTAAGAACAAAATATGCTTTATTTGCTTAAAAATGATAGGCAGAGGAGATCTTTAGTTCAATGAGACGACGTGAGCTTCTAGAATTGAGAAATAAGGGGATATTTTTCTGGGTTTCTTTCTACTATTGAAAATAGTAAAAAACAACCTGTAGAGATGACTGCCTTTGACTGCAAGAAGTTATTTAAATTACTCATGCTACATTTACTTTTTATATTTAATATTTAGCAAGCAATCTTTGAGTAAATCTGAGAGTAGCTGATGATATTGCCACAACAGAGTGCAAAACCTAGAAGAGCTCCTACAGTCTCAGGAGGCAGATACCAGTCTTGGAAAGAATTATGGATAATGCACTTAAATGTGCATGGAAAACTTTTGAACACTAAGATAAAGGATATAGTGTGTAAGTGTTCACATTCAGGTAATTCTGGGCTGAGGGATGCTCATCTTTCATATATCTGGAAGGTTATATCTAAAGTAACTTTAATGTTGGCAACAGCATAGCCCCAGTGGAACACAGTCTTCAATTACTGTATTTAAATATCATAGCTAAGAGATTTTTCTTAAATATTCATTGGTTGTTCAACCAAAGCACTATTTACAGAATTTATTGGGGTTTTAGTGCCTTTAAGAATTTGCTTTTTCTCAGCTACGCTGTGCTGTATCATGTGTGAAGTAAATTAATAATCTGTACATCTTTTAATCTCATACATTTAAACATTTGAAAGAAACTTAAAATCATGCAGCCACACTATCACCCTTTTCTTAAGAGTCAATATGCAAATTGTGTAAATGATACTTGAGTAAACAGGGGATAAGGACAGATGTAAGTGCCCAGTGAGATTTGCAGAGTTCTCACACTGACATTTGGAAAGGAATCAACGTACATCTTGCAGTGCCTGGGACTACTAGTTAACAATAATAACCTTAGATCAAAAAGAACTGAGATTATATCCTGTTGTGCAATCAAACAAAAAATTACTTTCTAATGTGGTTTAATTGTGTTTGAACTTTTAGGCAATTCCTCTTTTACTAGTCTTCTTTACATTTTTAAGCCTAGAAACAAATAACACTGCAGAGGAGAAGCAATTTCACGGCACTCAGTACTTACACTACTAAATCGTTATAAGTCAATATTCTTCCTAGGTAATGGGCATTAAATGTAGATTTCTTATTTGAAAACATATTGCAAGCTACTTGAATAAAGGATAACCAAAATTTATCTGTTCTATAGGAGATATGACTGGAAAAATGCTAGACTTCACCAAGACATTGAGGAGGGGTGATCATTGTAGTTAATATATTAATTCAGCACCATTGGAATATATAAGAACTACATCACTTTAAGACAAGGGATTTTATCATGCTTTCACACCCATATTAAATAAAGAGACAGGCAAACTAAACAGAGAAACTGGAAAAGAGCATCAAAGTGTCCATTCTGTTTCACTCAAACAGTACACTAAGCCCAAATCCCTAAGACTATGCCAATCCAAACATATAAAAGTACCTGAATATTTTTCAGAGAAATAGGGCCAGCACAAATCACAACTTTTTAGTTCAACATTTTGACTGGAATAAAAGTTCTCATGTATCTTTGAAAACAGATACTTGACCCTGGAGCAGCTGAAGGCAATGTACACAAACACAACATCCACCTGGACGTATTCATATTGAAAAGTCTTAATCATATTACTCATTCTGACTCAACTTCACTGTTTTTTGTTTTAGCTGAACACATTTCTGTTATTTTTTCCATAGTGCAAATTAACAACTCAAGTACCTGATTATAATAATAACTTGAGGGCACCTTTTGTTTATAAATTAATATGCATAATCTGGACTAATAGATTCTGTGGCTGAAGGCCAAGGACTTTATTAGCCCAGGATACGGTTATTACAGGTTATTACATTGAATGTTTAATTAAATATTGAAATCTTAAAAGACAGAAGTGGGAGGAAAATTGCTTTCTTCCTTTGCCCTCCTTCAGCCATGTCCTTGAGTCTCCCGATGTACTTTCTTCTTTTTACACCATGTTCAATTTACATTACTCTCTGATCTTTTGTGTGAAGTTTCCTTTTGTTTCCACAGATTTTGGTGACAACTGAATAAGGAGTTGAGATGGTATATTTCAAAGTGAAAAACACTTTGAAAACTCAGAGCACTGTAGTTTTTTACCAGAACATGTAGATATGAGTGGACAATTGAGGTACTTGCATATTCATGGTGAAATTACTGTAGAAAAATCATTATGTGCATTAGAAGAGCTCAAGCATGGAGAGAGATAGGTTTGTCGCTGAATATAGATAACATAAATCACCTGGTGCCAGTCCTTGCTAGTGACAATACAGGATACATCATACAACTAGGTCTGACTGCCTGCCTGATTTTAGGAGGCCATCATTAGATGAGATTAATCTCATTCCTG
>NW_010312796.1:5602-9082 GCF_000700745.2 Antrostomus carolinensis
TTGAGCTGTAACAAATACAGTCTCAAATTTTCCCACCATATACTGTCAATGAAATACAAGTGATTCAACTGAGTGTGTTCAGCAGAACAGTCAAGAGGGTGGATATATCAGAAGCTGCTTAGGGAAGTGTTACCAAGCACGAAAGAGCAATGGTCATTCTCAAGTGGGTTTATATGAAGCAACGTTGAATGAATGTGGATGATGATAGCTGATAAAAGAGTTGAAAGTCAGCTGACAATTGTCCTGATGATTAATTTAACAGAAGTGTCCTCTCATTTGCTATACAGTCACAAGCGGCACCACAAAGATGAAGACAAAGGGTCCAGCAAAATAGTGGGAGGAAATGTTGACCAAGGGCACCAAGATGCCAATCATAGACAGTTCTGTCACCATGATATTCACCAGTAGTATTGGAGAAATAAAAATCTGTCACCAAACCCATGTAGATCTGTAGTCCTTGTTCTTTCTCCACAGGCTGAACTGCCACTATTTCCATGGGAATCAGAAAGTGAGTTCCTGTCCTCCCCTGCCAGTGATTCAGTAGACTTTCCAAGCTGAAAAACATTTTTGTACTCCTGTGATCCTTTGAACACATGCTGATATCCAGCTCAAGCCTCTTGGCAGCTGCAGAGGTTTAATATCTGGCAAGATAATAGTTCGTTGTCAACAAAACCAATAATTTATTAAAGGAAGAGATGCTTTATAAATGCCATGGAAAACTGCATATTAATAGGAGTTATGTTGCCACATAATTTCCAAGTTTGAGCTAATTTACTCTCTAAAATGACACATGAAGAAGCAACGGCAAAATAAGGTAGAAAGTTCATTTCCCTTTATCTGAAGGCACTATCAGTGTGCACACTCTGTATGTTGCAGCCTGGTGGGTTATTCCCAAGCTAAAGAGGGGAAAGACACTGTGTAATCATCATAGGGTGTCACAGAATGAAAATATGAACAAATGCAGTTACTGTGAAGCAACTAATACTGTAAAATCACCTTTCAGCTTACGTTCTGAGCCCACACTCTGAACTTTCTCACAACCTGATCTGAGAGAAACAGTTCAAATACAGTATTTGGATAACATCTCATGAACAGGAATCTGAGTTTATATGAATAGTGGCAACAGAACCTCAAAAAATATATGAATTTCACCCTATGAAATTGTCAAGGCATACATCACCACAATGTTTGAGTAGTTGTACTCCAGAAGATATATGGAAAGCATGCAGGAACAAGCACCAAATATAATGTCGGTTTTCAGTAGTGCCATAACCAGAATGGATTTGGAAATTAAGTTTTAGATTGACTCTAAAGAAGAGGTTAAGAGATGGAGATGGACTTTGCAAGTGAGGCTGCTGTCACAAATCCTTGAGTAAGCAAAAGCTTCGAAAGCATGGAAAATTAAACTTTACATTTGGAAGTGATCCTGAGTTGAAGTAAAAGAAAATTCTCACCTTCAGATTGATCATTAAAAGGAAAATTTTTACCAGTTAGAAACTTCACTAATTTATCTGAGGTGAAGGTAGATTTTAACTACCTCCTCAACTCCTAAATGTTATTATAATTGCACTAAAGGTAGTGGAGTTATTCCCTACCCAACCCAGTTTTTTGGTAGGGTAGATTTTCCTTTTCTCTTCTTTGCTTTCCCTGTTTCACTTGCAGTACATCTGTATCTAGATTTATTCTACATCACTTCCTCTGCTTTCAGAGGACAGAAAATCTCTCTGCAACTAACATTACTCACCCTACACATACACCTCAACCGGTGAGCTGTAAAGTAAAACGATCTTGGCAGAAATCTTCCCAGTCACCAGCAGCTGTCACATATGTGGGTGAGCCTGTGCTTTTATACTGTTTCCTTTCTGTTCAGAGCTTTATTCTGAACAGACCACTTTCCGTCTGACCCAGATTCACCCACACCAAGAGCTGCTATGTGCATAATATCCTACCAAAATACAGCGGCAATATGAGTGGAGTCGCTGTGGGTTTGTCCACCTGTCACTCTAATCCTAATAGTTTCCTGCTTCTCATTTTCCCTCTGGGTTTTCCACTTCTCCAAAGTGCTGCTACTCAACCTGTGACACTAACAGTGAAGAGCAGGCTCTGCTCAGCAATCTGCACTCTCCCCAGGAAACTTGAAGTGAAGCAGACAAACCTCTGGCAGGGAGCAGGGGCTGGAAGGTAAAAGGCAGTTGCCAAGGCACTGGGATGATTTATATTTTTTAGTTTCAACACACACATGTATTTCAAAGTCTACTCTCTGGGTATTTGACCCACATGGGCAAGTATACATGCAAAAAGAGACTATATCTACTCTATTGTTCATAAATTCTACTTGAGTGATTCTCAGAGCTTCAAGCTGAGGGCCAGCTCATGTGCCTGGCAGTCAAAGACATTTAACTTCTGGCAGCAGAGTAGTTATTTGTCTACAAAATCAATAATTTATAGGAGAAAGAGAGGCTGCATAAAACTAAGAGTAAAAGAAAAACAGTAAAGTCTCTAACATACAAATGCAGGAAATAAATCACTCTTTTTTCTATACTAGAAATTCAATTAAAAGATTCTAACATCCAGTAGTCAGCTTAATGGAAATAAACTACTAGTATTATAATTCTCTGTAGCATGCAAGTACTGAGGTCTTACCCCACTGCCTTAGCAAGCAGTTGTTGTGCAAGTGTAAAGAAGTAGGTGAATAAGGAAGTTTTAAAATTGAAGAATACTTTGAATCTAAGTGATCTAATTATATTTTCCTTGTATTTAGCTGACCCTGTCAGTATCCCCATAGGAGACTTCTGATTTATTCACTGTGATCTTGTTTGGTTGGGTCAAACAACATTACCCACTCAAAGAACACAGATAGCAGAGTGGCTTGGTTTCAGGAAAGGAAGAAAAGGTGTCAGGAAATTAGAACTGATGCATGAGCTTCAGCATGGAAAGCTCAAGCCTACAGTGACCTCAGGGACAGCTGGATTTGTGGAGGTCAGATCTCACAAGGGTATTGCAAAGGTTTTCCCCATCCTACATTTCAGTGGAACAATGTAGCGGAAGCTCTGTGTGTGGAAACTTACCCTGTTTCTTCCCTCTTTGAAAAGTTTTCTTTCATATAAACAACAATCCAGCTCAGAGCTACTAATGCTGCAATTTGATTTTCAGAGTCTCATGTTCTGAAATTGCTTTGTCCAACATAATATGAAAATAAATTGTATGAAAAATAAACAATTTAGCAAAACTGTAGGCACAGAAAACACTGGCACATTGTAAACCAATGATCCAGATTTCAGACAGCAAAGATCTGAACAATTGCCTCCAGGAGGATCCGGGAAGGGAAGGGAAGGGAAGGGAAGGGAAGGGAAGGGAAGGGAAGGGAAGGGAAGGGAAGGGAAGGGAAGGAAAGGAAAGGAAAGGAAAGGAAAGGAAAGGAAAGGAAAGGAAAGGAAAGGAAAGGAAAGGAAAGGAAAGGAAAGGAAAGGAAAGGAAAGG
>NW_010312796.1:9135-29063 GCF_000700745.2 Antrostomus carolinensis
GGGAAGGGAAGGGAAGGGAAGGGAAGGGAAAGGAAGGTAAATAGTCCACAGCAGATACTCAGCCTATGCCTTATGCCATCCCAGGTGTCAGCATAAGAGAAAAGGGGAGGATATGAGTAATGGGAAAAGGTAGGGTATCCCTACACTAAGTTTGCCCTAAATGGAATTTCTTGACCCTTATTGTCTCCTCTAGCTGCCTTAAGAAGACAAGTAACAGCCAAAACACGGTATAAAGGTGAAGATAGCGCATGTCACACCTTACTTGAGCTTAGCAGATTTTTCACAAGATGCACTGCTGTAAGCTGTTAAGTATCAAACAGATACAGCCACATAATGAGCTAAAACCTACTCTCAACTCATGCAAGCAATCCCAAATATCATTGGCTATGCTGCCAGATGGCAGGGCTTCACAGAAACACAATGTTAGTTTTCACAGCATTGGAAGCAGGTAAAGCATTGCCTCCAAAGGGTGAGACTCACACCCAAATATTTATATGTGCTTGGGCATGTTCATACAAGATAGTTTCAGACTGTGCATTAAGACCAAACAAAGAGAGAGCCATCAATTCCAGAGAAACTGCTGTTGTGAGTACAATGAGCAGACTTCTTGTCTGAAGTAAATGTTTTCTGTTTGCAGTAAGATACTTACAGTGCCAACAATGGGCTAGGCACTAAAAAGAATAAAAAGAAAATGCAAACATAAAAGCTCACAGTCCAAAGAGAAAAAGAAAAGTTTGAAAGATAATTATACACAGAGACTTGCAATCTTGATAACAGCCTATGTTCTGGCTCCAATGATGTGGATGTAGAAGAGGTCTGTAAAACATCTGTCTCTCTTTCTGAAAGTGGAAATTATTTCTTGGTGGTGCAGCTTTTGTCCATCGCTCATGCACACTAATGAAGCGTAGTCTGGCCATGAGGCATTTAGTAGTAAGGAAAGAATTGTGGCCAAAGCAATCTGTGCTATAGCCTGGGCTGCAAAAAAAGACCTGGTGATTACTTGGAATACCTAGCATGGTTCCAGCTTGTGCTAATGATGCACAGGCTCCTGACAACACCAAAATCTTACAGGAGCAAAATTAGTACAAGATTGTCCCCCATTTCTTATGGCAAAACTTGGAATCACAACTAAAACAGAGAAGAAAGGGACACATTATGTACATCACCAAGGTCATGACTGGCCCCCTTTTGATACTGCAGTGTTTAAATAGCCTTTTATTTCTAGTGAAATAAGTAAAGCTTATCCTAATTATTCATTAGACAGGCCACTAATTCTGTTCCTCTCTTCCCCTTAGAGAAAGTCACCTGATGCCAGCTATTAAATTACATATAGTAGAAGGAGACTTCTTAAGTTACTCGTCAAATACAGTGCAGAGGTAGATATTCAGCAGTGGACAAAGTATCATTACCTTGGAGTTAATGCAGTATTATAGAAGTATGCTTTATTTGTTATATCCAAAAATACAAAAATCGCAGCTGCATGAGTCAACATAAATATTCAAACTGTTAAAGCATTAACACAAGTGGCAGTACCAGATTGCAAAGCTTAGCATAAAATCACAAATAACTAAATACGGTGTAGAGCGTTGCTTCTCGAAGCAATCAAAAACATTGCATAATATTATAGTGCAGCTGGTTAGTAGCTCATGCCATGTAATTTAAGTCTCCTTAATGGATAAGATGAACTTTGAAGCAGTCTCTAATGAAATATCTTTTTGGTCCCAACAGTAGCCTGAATAAATTCTCTCTTAGGTTTTCCTTGTTTCCAGGCATATTCATGACAATCAAAGCAATGGTTTCTGCGCATTATTATATGCATTTTCACTTTTATCATATATTGTGAAAAATGGGTGTTAATCCATGCTCTTGTGCAGCTGTGCAGTGTTTATTTTAGAAGGCCAAACACTGGATGGTACATGAATATTCACACCAGCAAATTAATGTCTTGCACACTCAGAGCAGCGCAAAAGAAAAGGTAAAAGTTTCTCCATTGCGGTGATTAGACAACACTAGTACACTTGGTCTGTTGTGAGAGGTGATACTGTCCCAGAAACAACCTTATTACCTGTCACCTTAAGTTCCAGAACCATAAAACTCTCATCTCCCCTTGTAATTTCTGACATGCTCAATAGCCTTGGTAATTGAACTGCACTCCTAGGGCTTATTTAGCATGCTGAGATACCTCACCAGCTAACTACTGGCAATTAATATCTGTAATGTGAATAGAAAAAACATTAATTAATCAGCAGTATATTAGATAAGTAATAAATAACAAAAATAGTGCTTTGGTGCACAAGTCAAAATTTCAGTAGAAAATATGCCATATAATGTATGCTAAAATAACAAGGTGTAAAGAGTATTCTTTAAACTGGACTCTGGTATGTGTTGCCATACAGAAAATAAATCATATGCATCTTCCTAGCATTCAAATGTGGAAAAAACTGCCTGCAGCTA
Source organism: Antrostomus carolinensis (assembly GCF_000700745.2). NCBI lineage: Eukaryota > Metazoa > Chordata > Aves > Caprimulgiformes > Caprimulgidae > Antrostomus > Antrostomus carolinensis. Next base: position 11,590 of record NW_010312796.1, read on the forward strand.
TGATAGCTGCTGAATGCTTTATTCTGTGAAGAATTAATATTTTCAGCAGCAGTAACCAGCACTTTATGAAGATCAGATAAATCATTGCAATAAATATGAGCTACAGAAGAACAGACAGTATGTTTTCTAAATTTATTCATTCATCTATTCATAATATATATTGATGCATTGATGTAAAGACATATAAAACATTAAAGATAACAGACAGATGTCTGGGGCTGTAGACCTTTTGTTTTGACCATTGAATTCTAACAATAGATCCAAGATTAAATTATTCACTCCCATTTAGAAAAATATGATATGAAACTGTTCTATTCTGGAATGAAACATAAATAGTAAATTAATTGCTTCATCAAGCCATTGTGTATCCTCTTTGAAAAACATGTTGAAAACATACACTGTTCACAGAATACCCTGGAGATCAATGTGTTATGCTTAAGCAGTAATGAATTCTATGCTGGCCACTGCATTGCCAGTCAGTTAAATATTTTCTTAGTTAGACTCTTGAGAATTTAGCAGGTAATTAATGATCATGAAGGATGAGAAGATTAACCACAGATAATACACATTTTTCCAAGATATGTCATTATCCAGGTTTGTCATAAAGCTGCACCTACTATATTAAAACTTCTGCACTAAAGACTATAGGCTTTGGTAATAAATGTACAGAGGGACCGGAACACTGAAATACAAAATGCTAGAACACCCACATTTCACAAGCCCAGGACAATCTTGAGGTAGTCTGCCTATGTCCAGGCACTTTTCAGAGGAGATCTAATAGAAGAGCAAGCTGCCTAAAAACAATAAACAAACAGAATTAGATGTGGCAATCCAAATTAGTTACAAGAGATGCTGAAGAGGATAATGGACATAAACATCCTCAGCAATACTCTAAATATGTATTGGAGCAAGGGCTTGAATTCAGGTCTGAGTGTGTTTTATAAACTGGAGCAGCTACAAAAGAGGAAACCAAATCCTGTCCCTACACTGCCATGCATGGTGTGACCTTGAGGACAAATTCAGTCTATCCATATTTACCTAATGCTAACCTACACACACTCCATCTCCCCTTGCAAAAATATTACTTGATCATATTAGGCAGACAAGATAGCTGTCACTCTTCCTACATGTGCCCCGATGTCACATCCCTGAATTCAGCCTACTGACATGGGAAATGGGAACACTCAATAGCAGGAAGATGAGGACACATCACAACATCCTTCCCTCCCTCCATCCTCCTTTCCCTCTGTTGAAATAAACTGCTTTGGTTTTGTAGCTAGGGAATTTAAGAGGCATATTTATTGGTTACATGATATTACCATTCTTACATTTTATACTGTCTTGGTACATTTGTGGGTTTTGGTTTCAGCATAGGATTTGTTGATTGAAAAAAAAGTTGATAACATACCAATGTTTTCTTTTGTTGCTGGAAGTCAAAGGACTTCATGGTTTGTTAGTCTACAAGTGCAAGGTCTGGGGGGGCGGGATTCGTATTTAAATTAATAACCTAGACTGGCATTTAGATATCCCAATGGGATATTTCATATCATATAACGTCATGTCCAGTATATTAATGAGGGTCTCTCCCTCTCTTGCTCTCTCTGGCTTTCGCTCAGGCTCTCACTCTTCCAGGATTGTGGTTTCAGGATTGTCGCTCCTCCAGGATCATTATCTGAGAACAGGCCAGGCTTGGTGAGCAATTGCACTGTGGATCACTCATTTGTATATTTTATTACTATTATTATTATCGTTTTCATTATTATTTTAATATCATTATTAGTTTAAGTTTTGTTTTATTTTATTTCAGTTATTAAATTGCTCTTATCTCAACCTACAAGTTTAATTACCCTTGCACCGCCAATTCTCTCCCCTATCCCTAGGTGGGGGATGGGGGGGGAGGTGAGTGAGTGGCTGTGTTTGGCTGCTAGCCAAGTGTTAACCAAGTGAAACCACCACACTCCTATATATGCAAAAACTACATAACATGAAATTTGGTAGTGCAAGTAAAAGACTATTTTCAGGCAGGGAAATGATCCTTGGAAAATTACATTCATCACTTCCTCTGCTGCTGTCATGCTGACTCTTGAATATCTGGACCATCTTTCAACCTACGGGTTCTGCTGTGCTCTTTCATAGAGAACCCCTGGGTCTGGTGATAGTTGAGCTAGTTTTAGCCAAGTGCATGGAGCAGTTCACAAAAAGCAATTAATCTCCAAGCTGTCTGTCTCCTGTTTGATCCTTTTGATCAAAGTAATACAATAACGGTCGTGCTCAGTAAAAACAATTCCTAAGAAATCAGCTCAGTCTAGAAAATTCATTCCTATTACACTTCAGTTACATCAAAGAAAGACTGTCACAGAGTTAATAACAGTCACCTTCACAGAAACACCCTGACAGTCTGACTTGAAATGGAGATCATGAGCCACTTTCTCTAGAGTGGTGAAAAGATTGTCCCATGAAAATCAAGGAACTGATTTGAAGAAACCTCTGTAACTAGCCTAGACATTACATGTTCAGTTGATGACTCAGGCACAGACTTAAACAGATTAGTAACAACCACCAGGTATTTAGGAAATGCATGGCAAACACCTCACTTAGTTGCTCATAATTCTCTGCTTATATTCACTAGTTATTATGTAATGACCAGCAGTATGCTGTCTTCCTAGGAGTGCTCACTGAGATAATAGTCTTTATTCCTACCAGCAGCATCACTGACATAAAATGGACCTGGACAAAGGGCTTGTACACTAGACCATAAATAAGGATGAGAGGATTAGTCTTAAAGACACTCTTCTGGGAAGGACAGTCAGGGATCAGCAGTACAGGTGGGGGCTGAGCCAGCAACTGAGCAGATCTCACGGATTGCCATGCCCTGCCCAATAGGCACCATCCCACAGGGTCTCAGCATGGAGGGCAGAGCCAGGGGTTAGTAACAGGGTCCATGGACAGAGAGGACAAGCAATGAACCAGTACTGGGGTCTGTCTGGGGTGTCACATCAGGACTGGCAGGAGACAAGTCTGAGCATAGGCATAGGCACGCTCACAGCACAGCTCAGGGCAGCCCTGAATGCCCAGGGCTGTGTTGAAATGGGGATGCTGGACCATGGGAAAGGGGATGCATAGCTGGGGGTGTCTGATGAGGCTGCCCAGGGCAGTTAGGACCGATGGGTGCACTCATGCACCTGACCAGAACTATCCTTGGTGTCACTTGGGGATTGTGACTTTGGAAACAGTAAATTTCCTTGATTGCTTCCAGCTTTCTGCTGTTTCTTGCTAAAAGGACAATGAAGTTACAGTAAATGTAGGAAAGGTATGAAAATTAAAAACAGACTCCTGTTCATGTCCTCCTACAAAGTCTGATAAATAAGAGACAAATGTCCAATGTGAGTTGCTTTTTTGCTATTTTTAACCTCCTTAATGCCATATCTGTAATGAAAGTTTACATACAGAAAACCTGGGAAATCCTACCACTAATTTTCATCAACCAGTTTATATATGTTTATGTTTTTTGTAGTTAAAAGTACCCTTAGTACAGGCCATTGGAAATGTGACCAAGGTTTTAGAGGGACCAAGGTCTAAGCATAAAACTTAAGTAATGGTTGTCCCAAAGCAAAGCATGGACACTAGAAGGAAGGTTTTGGTTTTGGTTTTGGTTTTGGTTTTGGTTTTGGTTTTGGTTTTGGTTTTGGTTTTGGTTTTGGTTTTGGTTTTGGTTTTGGTTTTGGTTTTGGTTTTGGTTTTGGTTTTGGTTTTGGTTTTGGTTTTGGTTTTGGTTTTGGTTTTGGTTTTGGTTTTGGTTTTGGTTTTGGTTTTGGTTTTGGTTTTGGTTTTGGTTTTGGTTTTGGTTTTGGTTTTGGTTTTGGTTTTGGTTTTGGTTTTGGTTTTGGTTTTGGTTTTGGTTTTGGTTTTGGTTTTGGTTTTGGTTTTGGTTTTGGTTTTGGTTTTGGTTTTGGTTTTGGTTTTGGTTTTGGTTTTGGTTTTGGTTTTGGTTTTGGTTTTGGTTTTGGTTTTGGTTTTGGTTTTGGTTTTGGTTTTGGTTTTGGTTTTGGTTTTGGTTTTGGTTTTGGTTTTGGTTTTGGTTTTGGTTTTGGTTTTGGTTTTGGTTTTGGTTTTGGTTTTGGTTTTGGTTTTGGTTTTGGTTTTGGTTTTGGTTTTGGTTTTGGTTTTGGTTTTGGTTTTGGTTTTGGTTTTGGTTTTGGTTTTGGTTTTGGTTTTGGTTTTGGTTTTGGTTTTGGTTTTGGTTTTGGTTTTGGTTTTGGTTTTGGTTTTGGTTTTGGTTTTGGTTTTGGTTTTGGTTTTGGTTTTGGTTTTGGTTTTGGTTTTGGTTTTGGTTTTGGTTTTGGTTTTGGTTTTGGTTTTGGTTTTGGTTTTGGTTTTGGTTTTGGTTTTGGTTTTGGTTTTGGTTTTGGTTTTGGTTTTGGTTTTGGTTTTGGTTTTGGTTTTGGTTTTGGTTTTGGTTTTGGTTTTGGTTTTGGTTTTGGTTTTGGTTTTGGTTTTGGTAGAGAGCCAAGATTACCTGTTCGATCTTTCCTTTACCTATCTCATATGATTCTTCTTATCTGTAAGAGAGTGGAATGATACTTCAACATATCATGTTCATTGGCTTCCTGAAAAAAATGGTACACAAGGTGTCTGTGTTTTGACTTGTCTACTGGTCTGTAAATGAGGCAGTGGGTTGCCCTCCTGCTCTCTGCATATCTCTTACACTGAAGTTTTGCTTACCCTTTGCTACCTGAAAAAGTTACAGCCTTTCTATATGAGAAAAATGTATGGATTAACAAAGACCCTGCCTATCTTATCAAAACCACAACACCCAGATCCCTCTTACAACCTTGGTTTTGACCCATAAACCTCTGTCAGGGCACGTATGTAGAATAGAGGTCACACAGACACAAGGCTCTTCACCCTTATCTACTTTGTCAAATATATTTAATCATTTCCATTCTGACAAGATGAATTAATAAACCCTTTGTTTAGATTTGTTTACAATATTTTAGATCAATAACTATATTTGATGTTGGCATTCGTTGCCAGTCAGATACGGGATGGAATAGAATAGAGAGTATGTGCCTCTAAAATTGTCTTGCAAACAGGAGTAATCCTAGGAACAGAATTAGAAAACCATTTTCTTCTACTTCCTGAAAATGTACTGTGTTGTATGTCAAAAGGGAAAAAATGTGAAACAGTGCAAAGCCATACATTTAAATGATCATTTTATTAAAAGAAATTACAAGCATGCATAAGATGTAAGCCACAAGAGGAGATTAGAAAAAGTGATTTGTGAAAAATGAATTCTTTTCATCATCCCGTAGCTACATGAAGCAATATATTTTAATTGACTGGATCTGAGAACCTAGATTTCTCCTCTTTTCCTGTTCCCCTTTTAACAGTAGTGTTAGCCTTCTTTTACGAGGTCAAAGATGGCAAGGTACCAGCATAGCTATGAAGGAAATACCTTACCTTACAAGTACTATGAATAGGCTTCAATCACTGTCAGGGGGGCTGAATCTTACTGGAATGAAAGGGAGAGGGCAGAAAAAATACTGCTGTATTCCCGGTTATACAGTAAGAATTCTCACCCACAAGATTTGTGAAAGTACCACATGGGGCCATTGTAAGGGCCTAGGAAAACCTAAAATAAACCAAAATTAAAGCATAGCGAGGTACAGATTCCTTAAGGAAAGAAAAATACAAGAAGTAAGAAAAAAACAGTCTTTTTTTTTGTGAGGGACTGCTCCACTAACTGAAACTAAACACAACCCCTGTTCTTCAAAATCAGAAAGTGGAGAGACAAGTAAACCAATATATTTCAAACCAGTTGAGCAAGCTCATATTGCCAAGGGGTCTGTATCATGAGGAAGCCTGAACCTCTGATCCACAGTAAGGATTTTTTGTAGAAAGTGAAGAAAAAGAATATTCTGAGTCCTGGCAATTGCTATTTGAATAAATCATTGACATGAATAATGTTATATTTGGTTGCCCCAAAGCTCTTTATTTTAGGATTTACAGAAGCAGCATGTTTCCTGATTGATATAATGTAAAAAGTCAGTAATTAAATATTTAAGTAGATTTACATTTGAAGTCCAACTACTCATTGGACAACTCTATCTGTATCAGCAGAGACAGTTTCAGAAGTTCACTCAGAGGTTGTCTCCTATCCATTAGCTCGTGAAAGAGAATATTGGTTCTCTCTTTTACTTTACTCTTTTTCGAGTTTAGTAAATTACTCTATTTTACTTTAAATTGAGTTTCCTTCTGATATTAATTGCTATATAGGAAGGATGGATTTGCCATTAAAGCATTACACTAACTAGATGTTCAAGTTCCCAGCTGCACCACTGATTTTCTGTGTCCTGTGAACAGGTAGCCCAAGATTCACCAGTTAGGAATTCGTTCAAATTTTACTTTTTCCCCAGTGTAGATGGAGAAAAACATGTTAGCCTAAGGTCTTGCCTAAAATGAAATATAACTGATGAGATCAAATAGGATTAAATCATCTAACTTACCCTAAGGGCAAACCACAGCATAGTCAAGGTTGATGTTACATTAGGTTAGGCCCGTATTAGCCAGGTCAGACTCACTCAAAATTAAACTTATGCACTTACTTTAAAAGCCCAAGAATAATACTTGTCAAATTAGTGTGTGTTTTGAAAAAGAAAGGGGAAAAAAAAAAAAGTATTTCAAGTCAATCACAAGCATTATTTTTTAACTTCTCTCACTGGAGTCAGAAGTGAAAAATACACCTAAGGTAACAAAAAAATTTTCATCAAACCCAAACAAGGCGTTTTCTCTCCCTTTACTCTTTAGAATATTTGTAACATTATTACTACTATTAGTGAAAATAAATTTTGTTAAATGCAGGAGTGAAACGTGTTTTTGGAATATGTAATTGAAACAGCACTTTGAAAACACTAAAACAAAGCATTTTCATTTTTCAGAATCTCCATTTCACAAACACTTTCGATCAAACTAAAACTGCAATTTTCCTGCAAAAGCACTGTTTGCCTAAGAAATGCCCCTTACCTGCACACTTCAGCACTCTTTATGCCAGGCTGGAGAGAGGGAGGTGTACTGAGCCTTCCACAGGGTAGCGGGTGACATCGGGGTCCCTATGAGCTCCTCCCACCATGAAGAGGGACAGTGAAGCAATTCAGTTCTAGACCAGGCCTGTGGGGGTAGGTTTTGTGGAGGACCAAGGTAGCAAAACCTACCCCTGACCACATCCTTCTACATACACATGTGTACTTGTGTGCATGACTACGTGCATGCTTGCACATACGCTCACACATATCTGCACACACACATGTCCTTGCACATACATGAGTGCTATTGCTTTAGCCTTATTTGCAGCCAAGACCATGACAGAAGAGCATAGTGCCAGGAAACAGCGATATCTGAGAATAAAGTCCTCTCTACTATCAATAGACGCAGCAGAAGTAGATTATCTCGCATGAGTTTCCATGGTAAACTACATTAATGAAAAATGCCTCATTTCTGAATTGCATCACAAGAGAGCAATTGTAATGGAAGTAACAATGAGATATGTAGGTGATAATATTTTTTATCCTCAGTGTAGCAGAATGGGAGGAACATATCCCTGTTGTGCAGTAAATGCCAATAGGTGTAGCCAAAGTGTTTATTGTCCTGAAGCCCTCAGGAAATTTGGGTTAAAACTAAAGCCAATTTTTCTATTGGATCATTTAGTGAAATGAATGTTCATTATAACACAGAGAAATGAAATAACGTAAGGACATTTTAAATTTAAATACATTTTAGCAAGCAGAGCAAGGACTGCCATATTATTCTCTCAGTAGGGTGTGAGCTGCTGTATCAGTTAGCATCTGTTCTTTGTAATTCCTCCAGTCAGAATGCAATGATTTAGTAAATACGCAAAAAGCCATACTTCTGCAAATTATCATTTTTCCTGAGGTGTTTGTTTCCAGTTTGTATACAGTAGATGGCACTGGTGGAATAAGAAGTTATGGTATGTGGCAACCTGCAAAAGCACTACAACCTCCAGCATTTCCACCATCTTTCAGTGGGGATACATCATTGCTCAGTGTTTCTGTTCTCTGGTCTTTCTTTTGCACAGGGCCTAAAGGAACAGTAAGCACGTGACAATTTTTATTCTTCACTCAGGGTGGTTACAGTGGGTGTAACCTCCCAGTTCACAGAATCACAGAATGGTTGAGGTTGGAAGGGACCTCTGGAGATCACCTAGTCCAACACCCCTCAGAGCAGGGTCAACTAGAATAGGTTGCTCAGCACCATGTTCAGTCAGGTTTTGAATGTCTGCAAGGATGGAGACCCCACAACCTACCTTGGCAACCTATTCCTGTGTTTGAACAGCTTTAAAGGAAATTAGTGTTTTCTTATGTTTAAATGGATTTTTCTCTATTTCAGTTCATGTCCGTTGTCTCTTGTCGTGCCACTGGACACCACAGAAAAGAGTCTGGGTCCCTCTGCTTTGCACCCTCCCTCCAAGTATTTATATATTTTAATAAGATCCTGCCTTGAACCTTCTCTTCTCTCGGCTGAACAGTCACAGTTCTCTCAACTTCTTCTCACACGTCAAATGTTCCAACCTTATAATCATCTTTTAGGCCTTTTGCTGGACTAACTCCAGTATGTCCATATGTCTCTTGTACAGCTACAGATGCTGACTAGAGGGGAAAGATTACCTCCTTCAATATGCTGGCAATACTTTTCCTGAAGTAGCCCAGGGGGCTTTTGGCTTTCTTTGCTGCAAGAGCATATCGTGTCAGGACCCCCAGGTTTTTTTCTGGAAAGAACTTTGCAGTTGCCTTTGTTGAATCATGGAAATCATGAATCATGAGAATCATGAATCATGAGATTTGTATTTGCCCATTTCTCCAGCCTGTTGATGTCCCTCTGAATGGCAGCACAACTTACGTATTTAATAACCAGTGCTCCAAGTTTTTTATCATCTGTAAATCTGCTGAGGCTGCACTCTGTCCCACCATCCAGGCTATTAATGAAGATGTTAAACAGTATTGGCTCCAGTATTGATGGTGGTACACCAGCCTCAAGGCAGACACTGTGCTGCTGATGACAACCCTTGGAGATTGGTATTTAAGTCAGGTTTCAGGTCACCCCTTATTTATCTAGTCTGTATTTCATCATTTTGTCTATGAGGGTGTGACAGAAGGCAGGTTTGAAAGCCTTGCTAAAGTCAAGATAAATAACATCCACTACTCTCTCCTTGTACACCAAGCCAGTCAACTCATCATAGAAAGCTATGAGGTTCCTGATGTATGATTTCCCCTTCATAAATCCATGCTATCTACTCCCAATTACCTTTTGCCCTTAATATATTAGGAAATGTTTACCAGGATTAGTCGATCCAACACCTTCCCAGGGACTGAGGTGAGGCTATCCAGCCTGCAGTCCCCCAGTTTCTCTTTCTTGCCCTTCTTGAATACAGGAGTGACATTTGGTTTCTTACAGTTCTCAAAACCCTGGAGGAAACGCAGGGAAGGAACCTTGAGAACTCCACCATCTCACGAGTGCTGCATCTAAGGAGACCCCTAATCTTCACATCCCCAAGAAATTATTCCTTGTTTATGAATGTCAGATCCAGCAGAGCACTTTATCTCACCAGTTCCATGATCACCTGTGTTAGGAAGTTGTCATCAATGCACCCCAGAAACTTCCTGGATTGCTTATGCCCTGCTGTGTTGCCCTCCCAGCAGATGTCAGAGCATTTAAAGTTCCCAGTGAGAATCCAGGCTTGTGAGCATGAGGCTTATTCCACTTGTCTGAAGAAAACTTTATCTACTTCTTTTTCCTGATCTATAACAGACACCCACCACAATGTCCCCTGTGTTGGTCTGCCTACTCATCCTGACCCATAACCTGCCATCTGGATCACCATCCATTCCAAAGCAGAGCTCCACACACTCCTGCTCCTCTTGCATATAAAGGGCATCTCCCCTTCCTTGCCATCCTTGCCTTTCCTTTCCAAAGAGCCTCCACCCAACTATTGCATCCACTGCATCTAGTCATGTGAGCACCACATCTTCACAATCCCAATGAGCTTGTAGCCCTGCAACTGCACACAGACCTCTAATTCCTCCTGTTTGTTTGCCACGACACTTGTATGTAGCATATGGGCACCTGGTCTTGCTGATTTCCCCAGGAAAAGTGTGAGAAGCTGCCCCCTTCCCTCTGGTGACATTTGGGAGAGGCTGTCAGACATCCCTGCAGGGAGGTCTCATCCAGGGCTGACCCTTTTCGCCTGGCAGCTACTTTTAAGCTGAGGCTGGGCCCTGCCTGAGCTACAGCCCCTGCTGCATCACAGCCATCTTCCTGCCCCAGGCCCCACCAGTCCAGACTTGGACCCAGACCTGAACCCTGACCTGTGGATTGAATTCCCAGATTGACCTTGTACCTACCTCATCCTGGCTACTCCCCAGGCTGCTCCACTCCCTGCCTGGGCTAGTGGAAAGTGTCCTGGCTGGGGAAACCCTGACCTGCCAGCCCCATAGGCAGACTCCTTCAGTTTCCAAGTCCTCAATACCAATGGAGCCACCAGCCCACAAGACACCCTGACAGACTGAAGAACTCATTTTTATACAACTTACGTGGAGGAAAATAAATTACACCTTTCTTCTGAATTAATGCAGGCACCCTGTCCCTCCCTGCTTAGATGCAACATCTCAAAATGAAAACAAAGCATGTTTCTTTGGTTTTAACATATTTTTCTCCTTTCACTATGCATGAATCACCAAATATATACTAAAGGAGCATTCAGATGATTTTACACTACTAAGAGATTGCTGGGGCACTGTTACAGTTTGAAGTGATCACAGCTGAAGGAAATGTGACATGTATTTTAGAAGAAACCTCTTATGGCAGCTTCAGAATGGCTGTGGTTCATCAAGTAGGTTCTGAGCTGCCCCAGGATGACATTCATTTGATTTATTTTGGTGCCTTTGTGCTGATAATGACTACCACTAGCCAAATACTACAAAGACAAGAGTACAAAAATCAAGGAAAAATCCTTTGACTGAAGCCCAAACTGACTGCTGAGTGAAAATGTATGTCCAATGCCCTCACAAGGGTATAATAAGGAGGGATATGAAATTATTTAAGGCATTGAGATAGAAGAAAGAACATGGATGGTGAATGTCCTTTAGCATCTCTCCAAAGCTAGAAGACCTTCTTTTATTTTAATGAAGTATGCTTGAGATCTCAAATTTTATTTAATTTTATTTATTTGACTTATTGAAAAGGTTTTTTTTTTCCTTTAGGAGACAAGATAAATACCCAGAACTGCTACATAAGGTTAGTCACTGCTTGGAAATATCTGCAGTACTCACCCTGGACATTAAATCCTATTTCTGAATTTTCCAGTTTTTATTAGCACTTTAAATATTACAGCCCAACCATTTTATTTTTTTTTAAATACAGTTTTAGGTTTAATAGTGGTGTTAAAAAAGTGAAGCCAAATGGAACCTTTTATTTCCAAGTATGCTTTTAAAGCATTTTGATAGAAGAAGACCTTAAACAAGTTACAGCTTTCTATTCTGACATGCCACACTGTGGAAGTTTCACTCCTTTGGCTTGCAGCCAAACACAGTCACTCTCTCACACTCCTCACAGGCAGCAGGGAAAAGAATTGGAAGGGTTAAAAGTGAGAAAAACTCATGGGCTGAGATAAAAAAGTTTACTATTTGAAATAAAATAAAAATAATAATAATAACAGCAATAATGGAATATACAATTGAGTGATGCACAGTGCAGTTGCTCACCACCCGCTGACCAATGCCCAGCCTGTGCCAGCCAGTGATCCTGGAGCAGAGACAGCCCCAAGATTGAAAACTGCAATCCTGGAAGACTGAGCCCAAGCAATCTCTGAGACAATATCCCTGCTTTCCAGTCAACCCTGATCAATATACTGAACATGACGTGATGTGATATGATATGGAATATCTCATTGGCTTATCCAAATCCCAGGTTGGGGTTTTGGTAATTACTATGCTTTCCCCATCCCAGTCCTTTGCACCTGCAAACTACCCAAGCACAATGACCTTGGCAATCCAGCAGCAACTAAAACATTAGTACCTTACCAACATCATTCTCATAACGAATCCCTTACTGAAACCAAAACACAGCTATTCTAGCTACTAAGAAGAAAATGAACTCTATCCTAGCAAAACCAGGACATGTGCATGAATAAAAGAGCACAGAGAGATTTCCTAGCTGCCTGGATAAAACCTGGTTGTGATTGTCAAGTGTTCTAAAGAGTAAGAAGCTATTTAGTCAGCCTACGGAAGGAGAAAAAGAGGCACTCCACTGTTCAGAGGACAACTGGTAACTCTTATATACACACTAACACTTGAAGGTTTCTTTCCATACATTATATATGCACACTAGCTAGGAATAATTTCCATTCAGCTGTTGCATGGGATGCACGATTGACAGGTCTTGGAAATCATTCCTTAGTCTTTATGCTCTGCTGGACTTCTGGACTGAACAGTCTCATCTCCTACTTCATTGTATGTCACTGTATTGAATGAAGAAGTGGGCAACCTATTGGCTTCCCTGATACTCTGCTGCCAAGTAACACATGTATTGTTTCCCCAAACACTCTTTTGGCACTTATTTCATGAACATCTGCTGCCCACAGCCAGGAACAACCTAGCTTCCCCTGCAACTGATGATAGCAGCAGGCAGCTTGTGTCTTCACCTTCTTCTGAAAGTTCAGCTCCCTCTATCAGCTTGAGGTCTATAGCTTAGGGCAGTCAAGAGCAACTACCATAGAAAAGGTGAGAGCAGAGCAGTTGTGGGCAGTGTAGCAGTAAAATGAAAAATGATGTTTCACCGACCTTCTCCAATGCTTCGGTCCATTCTCCTGGAGAGAGTCCAAATTTTCAGAATTCATAGGAATAGCCAGCATTGTAAAAGGCCTGATAGGAGTAACAAAGTATGTTAAAATTTCTACCTAAGCTTTGCTGAAAAACTGATAAGTTGTGAGAAGGAAAGAAAACAACAAATGACAGCAGAGAATAAAAAATAAATTAACTGGACTTCTCCTGTAACACACAAAAGGCGGCTAGGTTCTCTGAACTCTGGTGTAACAATGTCAGGAGTGTTGTGGAGTTAAAAAGAACAAGAAAATGGCATTAAATATAACCTATGCCAATTTTTACAGTGATAGTTGGCCCCCATCCAAGGCATTCACACAGAGCTACAGAATCTCCTCCTCCTCAGAACCAAAACACACAGTAGGGATGTTTGGTGACAGATGAGAAGTGAGCAAAAGAAGGAAAATAGCTAGAGGTATTCTAAATTCTTCTCCAAAATATACACCCAGCAGGGATGAATATGAATCAGCAGTCAGAAAGGCACATAAATGATCATCCTCCCTGTGCTGGTTTTGTTTCAATTGCTTTTAGATTTGTAGAAGGATTGTTTTGTTTTCTTTTGTTTTAAAAACCAGAGCCACCATTTTCAATATGCTCACTTCTTGGGTTACATTTAGCCTTCAGAATTTTCTGAAATACAAGCCATTTGAAACAAGTCATTCTTTGTTCACCTTCATAAATCATCATACCACAAAGTCATTGCCCCTACTGCCTGCAGGTGACTGACTGAAAAAATGAGTTCTGATGCTGAAAAGATTATGACAGAGAATAGGGCACTAAAATGTTCTGCTTAAGAAAACAGAGCCTGATGTAGAAAGAGAAAAGGTTAGCTTCCTCCCAATTAACTTTTGGGGCACAGAACTCTAGCTCATCAGTTTGAAGCTGATGCTTCATGTCAATAATTTATAAATTAAAGTAGAATTCATCTCTTCTGAGAAGCAGGAAAGAGTTTTACAAAGGAGCTGAGACTCAGATGTCTGCACTTTTTCCTCTGTGCCGTGTACAGAGTAGGATGCCAAGCCAGAGTATTACAGAGTATTCACCATCTGCTGTTGGCTGAACATTCACCGCGACTGAGTTTCTAGTTACTAGATTACTGCATTTCAAAAGTGGTGGGACATCCTGATAGCTCATTTGTCTTAAGCAATGTGATATTCAACACTCCATCATCTAGAAATTATCCACAAAATTTAAGAGTGAGCTCCAAAATGCTGAGCCAGGTTCATGCAGTCTATAGAAAAGGTATGTGGGTCATATGAGCTTTGCAACAGCTGATTCATTGAATGGAGCAATATCTAAATTGTACCATGAGCAATGCCAAGTGAGAGGAATGAGGAATTTTGCAGAACTTAGGTTTTGAATGCAAGCATATGATCGCATGTGAAATGGATTCAGAGGCAAAAAACATATTTTGCATTGAGGTACCTAAGTTGCATGTGTGCAGACCTGTAATGTCTTCCCTATAAAATCTACATCTCAATAGGATAGCTACTCTCCATTTATACTCAAAGGAGACAAGTAAGCACTCTCAGAAAGATTAATTTATCTACATTTAGGTATCCATCTTGAGATGAAACAAGTCACAAACCACATTCTAGGCATTCCTATAGATAATTTTTACACAACTATTCAGATACAGACTTCTGTATTCACAGAATCAAAGAATGGTTTGGGTTGGAAGGGACCTTTAAAGGTCATCTAGTCCAACTCCACTGCAACGAGCCAGGACACCTTCCACTACATATGTTGCTCATAGCCCTGTCCAACCTGACCTTGAACATTTCCAGGGATGGGGCCTCTATGGGCAACATTTCAAAAGATTACTCTCATTGCCATTGGTTTGTCAAGTTGAAAAGATGGCCAAGAAACAATTTGCCTGACTTCAAGAACAGATTAACTATTAGAACATTTGTCAGGTCAATAGGACACCTGAGTTTCATTTTTCCCACAGCAGCCAGGGTTCAGGTTTGTAACTGCCTATTGGCAGAAGGGAACTTTAACTCCTCCTCTCTTTAGTACAGGTGGGCCACTGCTCAAGCAAGCAACAGAGAGTAACCAAGTGGCAATACCACTAAACTGGAATCACAGTCATCTGGGTTCCTGTCAGCACTTCTCTGAGTAAAATAGTCATGATTAAAAAAAAGCAACAAATCTAGGTCCTCTGTTTCCTTGGCAAAAGCAGTGCTGGCAAGCAAAAGGCTCCTAGCATACTCTTTTGGCCTCACTGACACCTGAGTTCTTTACTACCCCTGAAGAAAAAAGAGTGCTTTCTCAACCAGACAGTTAAGTTCTGCATTGGTTGGGCTGCATACCTCTCAGGCATGCAAGCAACTATGTTATTGACCAGAAAATAAGCTTCTCTATTCTGCTTTTATCTGATAATTTTGAAAATACAGCAATACTGTTAATTTGTTAGGTATAACTAGAAAATGTTTAGAAAGACTTCAGCCTTCAGAGACCTTAGACTGTAATTCCCAAAGAAGTCCAGGCAGGGAAAAAGTTCCCAAATGTTCAGTTCAGCCACAGCAGCAGTAGTCGTAACCATGCAGAATAGAAAAACTTTAGGCATACAGTCCATTTTCAGTAGAAAACTGGGAGATCTGATGTTTTTTAGGCACTCAGATTATTAAAAAGATTTTTTTTTTCATTTTTCTATTAAAATTAGATGTCTATGTTTTTTCAAAATACACTTTAGGCACGTAGGAAATGTTTTCAGATTTTTCCCTTACTGCAGTATTTGTTGTATTAAATTTCATCTCATTCTCACTGTTCTATCCTCAAGGTTATCTAATTTTTCCTTTATGACATCCTAGTTCTCTTCTGTATCAACAGTGTGACCCAGTTCCATATCAGATATCATTAGCTCAATCCTACTTCTCATGCCAAAATCATTAAAGAAAATACTGAGATCCACTCCAAGGCTGATTCATGAAAAATGCTTTTAGTAGTTCCCTTCAACCCATTACATATTTTTTTTCAACATTGCCCATTTTCATCTTCATTTTAAACAGCTCCCTAACTAACTTAAAGTTCATAACTCTGTCTTATTAATGAGCACTTTCCTATGGGCATCATTTCAGATGCTTTACTCATAAATTAGTCCTTCTCAGTAGGATTAAGTCCCATTTAACTTCAGATGTCTTTAGGGTGGTTATCTACAGCTCAGCTGGTCACCTCTAGCTAACTTTACAGTCAATGGAGAGAAATAAGCACTTGTAGGTGTGATTCATCTGACTTACTTTAGACATTTATTTTAGAATGGGATGAATCATACTGTAAAAGGAACTATTTTTTGGCATTGCTAAAAAAGGAGCATGGGATAACTAATTTAGAAATAAATGTCTCCAGAGAAGACACGTGCATTTAGTTAGATGAATCCCAAAATGCATTACCAAGCAAATTAGATCTTTCCTATAACTCTGCTTCATAAAATCTGTTAGCCAAAAAATTAATTCAGTTATTCCAGCATAAAATTCTCTTAGCAAAACTTATCGCCTTTTATGCCATAATTTAGGTCATAAATTATTCTTTCCTTCATAATTTTATCTTGCGTACTGTTGATGCTGCCCCAGTAGGTCTGTTGTTGCTCAATACTTTCACCCTGAGTAAATTAACCTGGTGTATTGCTTCTATCTGCAAAGCAGTTATTTACATTTTCTGTGCGTTCACTCTGGTCTTTATTAATTTTTATTTATTCTTATATGTTTATTTATACATAATTATATACTATATAATATTGATCTTCTTGTCTTTATACTTAAGTTTTACATCTTCTAGTAAAGTACTGGATATTCTAAAAGTTAAGCCCAAAAAATGCCAGCAGCTTGGAACTGAAGAGATCTATTACTAAATATGTTTTGAAAGGATACACTGTAAATACGTAACTCCTCAGCTGTGTCTTTGGAATAAAAATTCAAATAACTAGTAAAGGTAATAAATGCAGTTAAACATTCTTTTTGCATTCAGTTTATCACAACAGTTATCAAAATGTGTAAACATGAAAGGGAGAGGATTAAAATTACTCAGTAACACATGATCCCAGAGCACTAAGCAATCTCCGCTCTCCGACTCCTCTTTAACGTGAAGCCCCTTTGCAAACAGACACACAAGAGAATGATCTCTCTGATGCTTAGTAAATAAATTTAAAATTGACTTTAATAATACCAAATAGGTATCCTTATTAAGAACACATATTATGAATGTGTAAATATCACCAGATTGGCATATTTATCAGAAATAATAAACTGCAAACATTTATCATAACATTAAAATCATTAATAGACTGTAGTAGGGTGGGTTTTTTTAATACTCTGAACAGTCAAGAATCATGCATAATGTAATAGTATATTTTGCAGCTGGTAATAGCAGGCCAGATTGCAAGAGGTATTTTAAATGTGGCTTTTTTAATGAGAAAAAGGTCTTTCAACTGATCTGAAGCAATTTCTGAGAGAAAAGCTGAAGAGGCTATCATTATAAATTGTAATGGTAAATGGAGAATTCTGTTAGAGAATGTCCTAGGAAAATGTTTTCCCCTGTGTTTGATCCATATTTACTGAGGACCTGGTCCAAAGCTCATTTGAAAGT
>NW_010312796.1:29102-32572 GCF_000700745.2 Antrostomus carolinensis
GAGCGCAAGAATAAGGTAGTTGAGATTATCCACAGGGGTTCAGACTTGAGGTGAAAAGTAAATGATGTTCAAGATCATGTATATAACTGTTGTTAAAATGAGAGATGAGACTGAACTGCAAATGTTGATACAATGTGGAGTTCTTTTGGATTTCTTTCCCCATTCAACCACTCTCAATGGCCCTCAGGGCTTTGCATCTGTGGTTTTACTCAGAAGCATTATTGAAGTAGATGGCAGGTATGAAATGCAGCATCTGGAGGCTTCTGTGAACCCACCAATAAATCTTAATTCATATATGAGACTCTAGTTTTTTAAACACTCTGGGTTAATAATACAAGTAGCTTTTTAACAATACATGGATAAAAATTTTCTACAGAAAATCAGATGACCAGAAAATATTGGTAGTGAGAACATTTACACTCAAGAAATGTGTCAAAGCTTCCTATGAGCAAAAACAGAGAAGTCAGCACATTCACAAATGGGCTTTTTAACCATTAGCTCATACAAGAGTGAAACAGTTTTGTATTATAAGTAGATTCACCAATCTACCTTATATAGCCTAATATAATTTAGTATTGGTAATACCTTATATGTATTAAGCTGATTCATTACTGAATCAGTGCTTATGCTGTGGTTTCCATCTGCAGAATTTCCCAAGCCTCTCTAAAGTTTTTATCTTCAAACTTAGGCAATTAGGTAAGATTCATCCACAATAAGTTAACTACCTAATAATGATATGTTGAGTAAAATGTACGTTTTGGATTCAAACTTTTATTCTCTCCTTTTTGTTTGTTTTTCTTCATTGGATATTATTGTCATAATTACTGTTAATGTATTTCATATTATTGAGGATACTAATTCTTTACGTACTGTCTGTATTGCATTACTCTTTATATGCTTATGCTATTGTGTATTTAAGATTTTAAGTGAAAAATAAAAAATCTGTAACATTGAGAGTCTTTTGTTAGAGGCCGGCCCCTGGAACTCTCTTTGGGAGGATCTCATGCCTGAGAACTGACACATGGTTCCTAGGTCAAAGGAGACCGACTTTGTTAGATTAGGATTCAGCTTCTATTAATGCAAATTTCTAAAATAAGTCTGAGGATCTAGGGATGTCTATTTTTCTTCCTGTTGACTATAAAGAAGCCCAGAACAAGTAGCTCAGATTTAGATAAAGAGCTATGTGTGTTCAGTTACATGAACCCCGCTTCAAGTGATGTAAATTTAGAGCTTTCTATTGTTTGATGGTCTTCTCAGAAGGGGTGATATAAATCTCATTCAAAACTCCACTCCATCTTCAGGAGCAGTTCCAGCAGAGAGGAAAAGGAATGAATAGGACACTTTGTACACTGTAAGATTTTGCAATTCTATCAATCTGAAACAGTACCACCATTTCCAGAGTGAAATTGCTTGCCTTAAGAAATTGTAAATTCTGAGACAATCAGGATAACATTTTTAAGCAGGAATTTCCTAAAGGGGGGCAATCTTACCAAAAAGGTAAGACACATCAAAAGAGGCACTTGCTCTACATAGCCTGTCAATAACCAGAAAACTCTCTGGAGCTTGAGAAGAGGTATGAAGGGAATATCAGGCAGCTAATTGCCAAACGAAGAGTTTGGGTGGTGCTTAAATAAGAGAATAGTTTTGTCTACAAGCCACGTAAGAACAACACTTGTGAGCATGGCACGTTCTGCCTCCCATCCATTTCCTCTATACACGAGAGCTTCCTGGTGCTCCTGTCCATGTGTCCCCAGGTATGCTGATCAAGAAAATACAAGAGACAATGTAGTCCTCTGAATGATCTGCAGGGTACATGCCAGTGAGTTCACATTGACAGGTTGGTCTGCATGACTCACAAATTCATCCTGACAGTTTGCCTTCAGGCCACTGGTTTGCCCTCAACATGTCGTGTAAACATACTTAGTCGTGGTCTGCAAATGAGTGGCTCTTGGAAATGTTATACCTCAGTGGTATTCCCACTGCAGAGAGAAAATCCCTAACCTTTTTAGGAGTTTGGTAGGAATAAATGATTGTGACCCAGAGCTTTAGATCAAAATCAGACCTAAACTTAATGGAGGGCAATAGCAAATTTGCAGCTTAGTGTCTTCTGTAATTTTTAGAATATTTAGCAGTGTAACTTACATAGCATCATGCCATATACTTGAGAGTGAGAAACATAAACGTATTTGAAGGCTCATTCAGAAGACATTCTGGTTTAAAGTCTAACATAGAATGATAGAATGTTGTGAGTTGGAAGGGACCCACAAGGGTCATCAAGTCCAACTCTTGCCCTAGCATAGGACAGTTACAAGATTCAGACCACATCTCTGAGAGTATTGTCCAAATGCTTCTTGAATATTGTCAGGCTTGGTGCCATGACTGCCTCCCTGGGGAGCCTGTGCCAGTGCTCCACCACCCGCTGGGTGAAGAACCCTTTCCTAATGTCAAACCTAAACTTGCCCTGCTGCATCTTCCTGCCATTTCCCCTGGTCCTATAATTGGTCACCAGAGAGAAGAAATCAGGACCCGCCCCTCCTCTTCCCCTTGAGGGGCCCCCTGAGGGACCCCCTGAGGAAGTTATAGACTGCAATGAGGTCTCCTCTCAGTCTCCTCTTCTCCAGGCTGAACAAACCAAGTGACTTCAACCTCTCCTCATACAACTTCCCCTCTAAGCCCTTCACCAATTTTATGGCCCTTCTCTGGAGACTCTCCAGTAGCTTTATATCCTACACTATGCTAGTGTTAAACCTAATTTAACTAGTTCCTTGAAAGGTTAGGAGAAATTTAGGAGGTTCTGATTTTTGCATGTAATATAAAAGACCCGTTTTATCCTTTTGTGATTCAGTTGCATTGTTGCCAATTTGTCCTCTTAATAAATGTACCCTTTGTTAAACAAGATCTTGCTTAAAAACTGAGTAATCTGTCAGGTGTTGTTCTTCAAATCTAATGCAAGAGGGGTTAGTAGTAGCTTTAGATCCTTTTTATACTGCGGCACCCAAAACTGCACACAGTACTCAAGGTGAGGCTGCACCAGTGCAGAGTGGAGCAGGACGATCACAGAAGCACAGAATCATAGAATTTTAGGGATTGGAAGGGACCTCTGGAGATCATCTAGTCCAATCCCCCTGCCAAAGCAGGTTCACCCAGAGCAAGTTGCACAGGACTACATCCAGGCAGGTTTTGAGTATCTCCAGAGATGAAGACTCCACAACCTCTCTGGGGAGCCTGTTCCAGTGCTCTGGCACCCTCACAGTAAAGTTCTTCATCTTCAGATGGAACTTCCTGTGTTCCAGCTTGTGCCCATTGCCCCTTGTCCTATCACTGGCTACTCCTGAAAAGAGTGTGACCCCATCCTCTTGACACCCGCCCTTTAGATATTTATAAACACTGATAAGGTCCCCTCTCAGTCTTCTCTTTTTTAGGCTAAACACACCCAGATCTCTCAGTCTTTCCTATTAAGAAAGATGCTC
>NW_010312797.1:0-20719 GCF_000700745.2 Antrostomus carolinensis
TGGACACAGCACTCCAGGTGTGTGTGACACTCTCCAGCACTACGAGAGCGGAGTAGAGGGGGAGAATCACCTCCCTCAACCTGCTGGCCACGCTTCTCTTGATGCAGCCCAGGATATGGTTGGCCTTCTGGGCTGTTTTGCTCTGTTTTAATTTGGTTTCTACAAACAAGTTGTTGCTTGGTATCTCAGTTCTGCAGAACCTGCTTCCAGAGCAAGAGTATTTGAGATGTTTGCTTCCAGCTTTAAATTGATAAATTAATGGAAATGTAAAGCCATAAGTGGCACTCAGGAATGGTTCATTGTTGTGATTACACAGGAGGCAAAGAAGGGTTAATATGCAGTTATCTGGTATTTCTGCCTAAAGAAACTCAAACAAACAAACAAAAAACACAGCAAAAAAACCCCCCCAAAGACCCCTCAATTTGAGGAGTGTTGCCTGTCTTAGATAAGCTGAAACTTTGGACTGACTATATTGATGGTAGTTGTCCTCTTTTAAGTAAACCGGGCAGTAATTAATTTTTGCTTTCATAACTAATAACTGCTAGTATTTTGACATGAAAACAGCTGCGATTTAGTTTTAATAGGTTACCTATCATGTTTTTCCATTGTACTCAGATTAATAATTGAATGGCTTATTCCATACAGAGCTTCTTTAATTATTCCAGAAGTAATCAAACATTGCTCTCTGCACTGAATGAGGACAAAGTGGTTCTGTTCCTGCATTTGCTAGGCATAGACACAAATGGACATGCTCATCGGCCAAACTCCAGGTAATTGAGAGATTACTCCTATCTTACTAGTTTTAAATGCATACAGTAACTTTTTTTTAACAGTGCTATTTATCAAGCCTGAAACAAGACTTGCAGTCTTGAGGGTTTCTCCAATAGGTCATGTATGTCACCATGATTACTTATGTTCTGAATTTCCTAGGGTTTTTCTTTGTCTTTAAGGTCTCTCTTCTAGAAGTGACAGATTTTTGCTATATACAGTGTCCCTGATTATACTCCTTTACTCAAATCTTATTTTTAGCAAGTTGCTTTAGTTGTAATCAACATATGATCTAGAGGATATGTAGTAAATTGCAGTTTTGTATTTAAAATGGAAACGGTTACCAGATTCTCCATGGCTGAAATGGTATGACTGAATTTGTAGACAACAGTAAGCTCAGGAATAATGGCTGCAAATTCCATGCCTTAGTTTTCCTGAAGACACTTGAATGAAGAATTTAGATTAACGCTACTCATTACCAAATCATCTTGAAGTGTGCTATTTGAGAACTTTCTTTTCATTTCCTCACATACTTTGAATGCAGGATATATATTTCTTGCATACTTTCAAAATCCTTGCTCTGATTTCCTACTTCATTCCGAAGTTCACACTTGCTCTATGTCTCATGCTCTTTTTTTTTTAATGATTTTTTGAAGATAGAGTTTTCAAACTGACATTAGCAAAACCAACAATAGAAAATTAGTTGGCTGAGGGTTAATCATGGTCATTTTTTCTAAAAACATACAGATTTTTGGTTTAGCCTCTATTCCACAAAACTCTGGGATCTGTGCTGATCTGTGATTCATCTCAAAACAGTCCTTGCATGGCAAGTTCTTTCTTTGCTACTTAGTTACTGGCTTAAAGTAATTTTTGAAACTTACAGTTTAAGGTGCTCAAGTTTTCCAGAATTCCTTAGTTTTGGCATTCTCCTTAATTGCCTGATAGATGTGGGTGATTAAATTATAGTCTTCAATCAAGGAGAGATCAGATTTGAAATGTAAATGACCATCCGTTTTGAGACTATAGTTTCAGGAACCTTCAAACTGTGCTGTGACAATTTAGGATCTCACATAAGACTTAGAGGAGGAGAGATTTTATATCTAGGATGCCTTTTGTTAGCTTGAAGTTCTGTAAAGGGTAAAACTGTCTATAATCAAATGACTGGGCATTATGACCATGTATAACTTGCTTTATACCAAGTGTGAGCGACACCTTGAATCTAATAACATTTTTTCTTATTTTTCTAGGGAATACAAGGAGAATATTAAAAAAGTTGACGAGGGTGTACAAGAAATTGCTTCAATGATTGAAAATTTCTATGGAAATGATGGAAAAACTGCATTTATTTTAACTTCTGACCATGGAATGACAGATTGGGGTGAGTCTCTTTAAATGTTGAGTCAGCTGAATTTATGAGTTAGTATCTGGAGTTCTATTAAAGCTCTTTCCTATTAGAAGCTTTAGGGGGTTTTAATAAGGTAAAGCTTAACTCCCTTAATGACTGCTGGTAGGCAGGAAAAGACCTAAATACCACCTCTATCAGAGCCTCCCTGCAGAAAACTAGCCCAAGCAGACAGAGGTTGTGTTGTTTGGCTGCCAGCCACAAAGCTGGTCTTGCTGCAGCTCATGTGGGACAGAAATAGTTATCACTTTGCTCTCAAACACCTGTGAAAGGTGACAGAGCTGTCTGGGAGCTGGTGAAAAACTTTTTTTTGGGGGGGGGCGAGGGGAATGTCTTTTTACTTATTTTAGCCTTTTAGGCACAGCAGGAAGGATAGGACTGCTGTGTGATCTTTCTAGAGGAGGCTCGCACTGAAGTGCAGCTGAGAGGACAGAAAGGAGAGTGAGGCAGGTGGCCAGCCAGGCTGGTACCCACAGAGGGCACTTGTGAAGTGCATGACCTTAGTGGCCAAATGACTTGAGGCAGTTTTGGTGTAACTAGATTTAACTGTGATGCTTTTGAACAAAGGATGCTTCAGGCATGGTCCTGGCAAAATTCAGCATCTTATTTTGTGTGTGAAATCATAAACCTTTCAAATGGAAGGGATGCAAGCTTTTTCTGTCATCAGAGATAACAAAAGTATTCATCTCTTTATTTAAAATCAGCCTAATTATTGTTTGCTCATTTGCAAAATAGTCTGTTTTGAATATTACTTACCGTTGAGCTGACTGCCACCTGCAATAAGATTTTAATTCTGGCATATATTTTTTTGTCTGATTCAAGTAGTCATTTAATAATTTTTTATAAGGGAGGTGTTCATATATATTTTTAATATATATAATCATAGGGACCTCAGGAGGTCCAACCACCTACTCAAAGCAGGATCAGGTTTGGGATCAGACAGTTTTACCCAGCAGGACCTTTAAAACCTCAAAGAATGGAGCCGACACAACCACTTTGGGCAGCCTGCTTTGCTGCTTGCCTGGCCTCGTGGAGGGGAAAAGGTTTTCTTTTTCTGCAATCTGAAACTCCTCTGTTTGAACTTATGCCTGTTCTCTCTCATCTTCCCACCATGCACCAACTGGGATCCTGGCTCCATCCTTTCTCAAACCCTCTTGCAGTGGGCTACAGGCAGGATACTCTGTTATGTCCTCCCCAAAGCCATTTCTTCTCCAGGCTGAACAAGTCCCATTCTCTCAGCCTCTACTTACATGACAAGTGCTCCTCTGACCAATTTGTGGGCCCCCACTGAGCTCATTACAGATGGTTGATGTCTTTCCTGTACTAAAGGGGTCCAAAACTGGATCCAATGTCTAGAGGTTGTCTCATAGGTACTGAGTAGAGAAGGATAATCTCTTCCCTGGATCGTGCCCCTGTTAACATAGCCTGAGGTGCTGTTGGCCTTCCTTGTTGCCAGAGTGTGCTGCTGGGATGTTTTCATTATGTACTGTATCCTTTGAAGGAAGAATAAAAGGTGATAGGAGTAACTCTTCAGGCTTTGAGAACCACTGGTCTGTCATAGTTTTCTGTCATCTCTTTCTGCCTTGAAGAAAAAGCTTGACCTTCTGCCAGAAGTGTTAATAACTTTAAAGTTGAGTTCAGTGAGTCCAAGAGCAAACGCAGAAATGATGCTCAGGCACATAGCCAGCAGTCTGGAGGCTGGTTCAATAGCTTTGTATTTGAGCTTGTAGTGTCAGGAACTGCTGCAGTGTTTCAGTGGTTATTTGCAGAATGAGATGTCTGCTAGTTTTAAAACAAATTAAAAATTAAAAGAGCAGGGTTACTTATTAGGGAAGAGAACACGTTTTGAACTTGACATGATCAAAGAAACTCTGCTTCTTGGCAAAGACCAATAAAATCACTTGCTTTCTCAGTCTGTCTCCATGATTTTGCTTTAAGCTGGATGGAACTGCTGACCACCAACATAGGTGGTCCCACACCTACCCTCACCTTGGCCACTTACTCCTGCTGCCATCCTGTACTACTGTGTGGTACACTGGACCAGAGAACAGAAAACTAAACAATAGCATGATTTCCATCCCTTTTTCCTGAGAAGGTGTGTTTGGGGGGTGCTGAGGGGTGGAACAGGGAATTGATCCAGCTAAAAATCAAATTCTTTTTTTTTTTCCTTCTCTTATAATTCAGATCAGGCTGAAACTTGGTTCCTATAAAAGGGGGAGGTTGGATACAGCTGCCTCTCTCAGCTATATCTGTCTTAAAGTATTCATGGATGCAGAGTCTCAGTAAAATGCTGATGGAGCTGGTGACTTGGCTAAAATGAAAGCTCGCCAAAACTTGCACTTTCCTCCTGCAATAGAAAGAAATAACTGATGCCTGGAGGATGGAGGAAGTGCTATTTCCATCTACTTTTTTCCCAGGCTCTGCAAAGAAGAGCAGTTGTTGCTGCTTTTGAGCCCAGAGAGCGTAAGGGATATCTGAACATTGAAAATCTTATTCTCAGACCTGTGTGTTCTTAAATGTAGGGCTGTTTAAAGAAAGCAAAGCTGGCTTCTTCTGCTTTAGTGATTGTTGTTTAGCCTCAATGCTACTCCCAGTTTCATACCCAATTCTGGTTTGTTTGGGGTTTTTTTTAAGAAAAAAGCTGTCCTTAAAACAAAGGACATTCTCTGTCCTTTGTAATTATTAAAATACATATATATAATACATATTGTTATTCTCTGTCCTTTGTAATTATTAAAATACATATATACACACACAGAGGGAAGGCTGTGTGTCTATGCAAATACGAGGAAAGTGTATAATCTGTTGAGTGTGCAGTGACTGGCATAGAATTTGTATAACAATGTCATTCTCTTTGAGCCTGGGTTATCTCACTGCTGTGGTACCTCACCCACTGACTTCAATGACCAGCATTTCTTTCAAGCTTGTATGGCTTCTGCTTCAGTGCAGCTGCTGTTGAGACGTCGTAGTTTTAAAGCTTCCTCTTTTTGAGGGCTGATATGTTAATCTGGAGGGAATTAATTTCCCCAGGGAAGGAAGTAATGCTTTATCTGTTTTTAAGGAGTGTGCTACCAGGCTTTAAAACCTTAAAAATGAACTTTTGTATCACTGGGGAAAGGATGACAGTTGTGATGCATATTGTCTCTTAGTTTTGAAAGGGAAGTCTAATCCTTATTTGGGGACCAGAGTTCAGTTCTATGTTATTTTTTGGGCACCTGCCTAACTTTACTCAAATCAACCATCCCTGCTTTTCATGGGATTCTCATGATAGGCACACGCATGTGTTTTGAGCAGGTAACTCCTCTACACCTTGAGGCTTTCAAATACTTTTGCTTCGATTTCTGTATGTTAAGTTTGTGGTTTTTTAATATACAAAGTTTCATCTTTATAGGCTTAACTTAAGTGGTACCAACTTCCCGACTTACAACTTGAATTTAGCCTTTATTGTTAGTGGCAGAAAAATAAGCTATGAAGCTGGAATAGGTTGTCTGTAATGAGATTTTAGTATATATACTGTAACAAGAACTTGGTACATGTGTACACACACACACACACATATATATATAGGGAGTTTTTTTGTTTGTTTTACACCATGTGTCTTAAAGTTTACACTGTTTTTGCTTTGGTGTATCATAGGATCCCATGGAGCTGGTCATCCCTCAGAAACTTTAACACCACTGATTGTTTGGGGTGCTGGAGTGAATTATCCACAGAAAGTCACTTCCCAGTTCTTTGAAGACAATTTTTTGAAAGGTAGGTAAAATGTGAAAATTAAGTGCAAGACTTCGGTGAAAAGGCAGGTGTTTAACCATTGCACCTGTTGATCTTCTGTTCAGTTACAGTAAATATGACTTGCTTTGTGTGGTGTGGAAAGAAAAGGTGACAGGGCATGCCTATGGAGAGTATTGCAAAATTGTGTAGATAATATCAGACTCCTTTTTTTTTTTTTTTTTTTTTTTTTTTTTTCTATTTATGGAACTGAAGATTTTATCTCTTTGGGTACAGGAGGTTATTCACACTCCTAAAACTTAGTTCAGCAGAAGACTTAATTCTTAGGAAGACTCACAGAGGTTAAAAGCTATTTGTACAGAAACATGATAAGTTGCTATGTCCTAAGACTCTTTTCTAGCTTCACAGTACAACCCCGGGGACTTTCCAGGGTTTATCTTGTCTCACTTCCATCTTTGTGGCTGCTGTGGAAATGTAAGCAATCTTTCTCAATGAAAAACTTTGACTCTTTACTGTTGTTTTTCACCTTTGTAATTTATTTAAGAAGAGTGAAGTTATTAAAAAGGAATTAATTTTTAATATTTCAAATGTATAGTATATAAATACTGGATTATTGAAATATCAATGAATTTCTAGAGCCATGTGTAATTAAACCATGCAAGGTCTTCCTCTTTTGTGTACCCCATTCTTATAGCCTGCTCTGTTTCTTAAGATGCCTTGAATCTCACAGGTTGCTATGTGTGATCAGTGAAGTAATGACTTTCTATTTTATTGGATTCTTTTCCAAGCTACATTAGAGAAAACAGGCAAAAATTTCTTCAACCCTGAAGTTTTAACCCTGCCCTGCTCTTGAGAAAGTATTAGGTAACAGATTAAACAAACAGGACTTCTCAAATGTAGACTGTGCTAACATTTCACTCTTGGTAATTAACTGCTGCTATAAAACTATGGCATCTCTGATAGAAGTGAAAATGAGTTGTAGAATAAAAAATAGAAACAGAGTGAAACCAACAGATTTTGATGTCTGTGATAGCTGATTAGCTAGACTTCTAAGGACACTTGATGTCTCTAAGGGTTGATCTGTAACAGTTTATTTTTACAGCTGTCAGTTGCCTTGATTCTCAGCAGCTTTAGTAAAAACCTCAGTGTTTGACTTCAAGTAATGATAAAAATTTTGTGAGAGCATTTCAAAAAAGAAGAGTATTGAGCTGACTTCTTGGTACACGATAGGGAAAGCTTTTTGACTGTCCTTTATTAGGAAATGTGTATTTTCTTAAAGGAGGGAATGTGTCTGCACCCTGCAGTGCCTGCTTTGTATTTTCCTTCCGAGGGTTTAAAAAAACAAAACAAAGCAACCCCCAAAAAACAACCAGACAAAAAAACAAACACCCCAAAGCAAATAGCAGAAATTTCTCCCTTCATTCTGGACTTGTTCTGCAGCTTTCCAGCTGTCAAGCATGTTGTTGGTCTGTTTGGACACTGTGTCTACCTGTTCCTCATTGCCAGGGATAATCTCTAGTGGAGATCTGAGTCTCTCTGAGTATCTTGGGAGTTTGAATTTATATTTGAGTAATAAGTATCTTCTTAAAAAGTGACTTTTGTCTCTATAGTAGTATATTACAACTTCTGGTAGGATACGTACCTTAAAAGTAAAGAAAAAACTGTTGTTGAAATGTAACTTGGCACTTTCACAGGTCAATACCATTCAGCTACTCGTTAAATTACAATCCCACATATTTTCACAAAGCAAACATATGAAAGAAAAGATGCTTAAAAGAAGTCTCTTGAAAAGTTTTTTGAATTTGATTTCCCTGCTCCATACAAATGCAGCTGCGACTATGTGCAGGAGGGGAGGTCGCTGTATCACTGATGTATGTGGGTGTCTGACTTATATGTGTGATTGAATGCATCAGTGTTTAAGTTCTTGTGTCTATTGAGAATCCTTTCTAATTTCTCTCAGTTAAGAGTTCATGGAAACAACAAAATATTTCTAATCCTGACAAACTTTTTAGTGCAAGCAGGTTGTAAGCAGCTCAGTGAATTGTCTCTCTGCTCATCATTGCCATCAAAGGTTGATTCCCCCAAAAGCAGTGCCAACAGGCAGGACTTAGTCTGTCCAATTTGTCATGGAAAGATTAATGTGCTCCTCAGATGGCTGGATGGGCACAGTGTCCGCTCTGGGATGACAGCTTTCTCCTCATCAGTCCCTTCACCTGTGCTCTGCCTTCCCTCAGGCCTGGCAATGCAATAATCTTGGAAAGATTTGTGATGGCAGCCCTGCATCCTGTGGACAATGTGTAGTATTACCCATTTGGCCATTGGCTTGACCCTTCTTCAGAAAGAAAGAGAACACAGAACAGCTCTCTGGCTCCTCAGTGCCAACCCTGCCAGGTGGCCTTGGGGTGCAAGTCTAGAGAAGCTTGTAAGGGAATGCATAGCCTTCTGCAGCAGAAAGACATGGTGTAGTTGTTTTCATCTTTACACATCCCTATTTTGGAGGGGGCTCAGCCTGCTTTGCTGCAGCTGAGGGAGCTCAGTGTACCCCTTCACTGCTTTTGCTTCTGTGAATTTTCCTTGGTTCATGTAATCTCATCATCAGCATCTTCTTGAACTGGTATGTCCCTGCAACAGCTGGACCCTATCAGGCTGGTGGAAAACTGTGCTGAGCACTGTACAGGAAACCTAGACGGTGAGCTGGAATTGGTAACCAGCATGGACAGCTTGTACACCCAAGGTGTCTCTCCCAGGAGTACAGCCTGGACTAGCTGGCTGGTCTGTAGTTGTATCCCATCCTCAGGAGCTCATTGTCTTACAGTGCCTGGTCCAAGGCAGATGTCTTCAACTCTGTGCCGTTTGGGAATATCTGAGTAGGGGAAGTGGAGATTATTAATGCTGATAATGCTTCTCCCCCGTTGCCATGGGAACTTGCTGTAACTGTATGTCTCGCTGTTCTTAAGGTACATGGCTGCTCTTTAGGGTGCTTTTGGGACCAAATAACAGTGGACCTGTACTCAGACTGTTGCAGCTAGCAGTGGTACGAACCAGTTGCTGAAACTAAGTTTGGTACATGCAATACTGCAAATGTGGATGCTTCCTGTCTCAGGCCATTTTCAGCTGAGACAGATTTGGGTCTGGCACAGATGGGGTATATTGAAAGATGGAGAAAGGGTGGTATGGTCTAGGATTTGAACGCCTCTTTGGAGGAAATAAATGAGCTTGAGCCAGACCTTTGAGCGGTGGGTTACTGTTATTCTTCATGAAGCCTTTTTCTAGTGCATTTAAACTTCTACTTCCCATAAACTCAAAGGATAATTTGAGCTATGTGGCTACGCCATCAACGGTCTGAGGTGCTAAGTGGACTCCTGCTTCTGTTCTGTGCTGTCTCTGCGGTGTCATTTTGGCAGGCGGTGTCAGCAGGACGGTGACTGTCCCATTTAGCTTTTTGTGTGTGTTGTGGAAGGTGACTGTGCCCCTGTTGCTAACACTGAGTTTGGTTCCCAAGTTGAGGGTAGGTGTTCCCAACATCTTTACTGCTGTACTTGGGATCTGCTCTAGGTAGGTCACCGACAGTATTTTAAGTACTGTATCAGCAAGTCTGTTTCAGCCCCTATCATATTTTCCAGTGGAACTGTTTTTTCTTAAGCTTAAGTAAAAAGGAAACCTCTTTGTCATCTTTTTTGGGTGTTTGGGGTTTTTTGTTTGTTTGTTGTTTTGGGTTTTTTTCCCCACCTGATATCATTGCTGTGAGGCAGTGAATTTAAACGTCAGGAAAAGAAGACGTGAAAAAAAAACCCCACCCAAACTCTGCTAAACTCTATTTTTAAATAACTCTCCACCCCCAAAGAAAACAGGCAATTTCCTCTTTATTTCCTTAGAGGCTAATGGAAAGCAGGAAAATACGGTTTTGAACCAGCTTTTTGTATGATGCACTACAGCTTTAGGGACTTGTACATTTGGCTTTGTCTCTGCCTTCATTGTAGTTGTTGTGATTGCTAAGTTGTTGAATTTTTCCCTTGAGCTTATGGCAGACATGAAGTATGTTTGTACCACTCTGTACCAGTATACTGGGGACCTTGGGTTAACCTTTTTTTAAAAACTATTGAAGAGTTTTAAACAGCCTTTCTCCTAAACCCGAGTTAGAATCTTTTATTTGGCACAGGAGGTAATACATCACTCTTTATATTGTGCTGAAAAAAATAAAAACCTTGGACTTTCTTCAACTGATCTGAGTCATAATTTATCCTTGTGGATAAAAGAAAATGTGAACTGAAATGAATGCATTTCATCGTTTCTGCCTGTTGAGTTCCATCCATAACCCTTCTTGAGCTAGCATCCTACAGCCAATTTATAATTTTCTTTAGTAACAACACTTTACGGAAAACAGCAACAAGATGTTAGATGTCAGCTGAATTATCCCCTTCAAATCAATGTAGATTAGCTGTTCATGTGCTCTGTTATTTCTTGCAGAATGGAAACTAGGACACTTGAAGAGGCTGGATGTCAATCAGGTATCAAACATACTGAATTTAATAGCTTATAATTTTTCACCTTAAATTATGAGTTTTATGTGATTTAAACTAATTGATGGGATTTGAATGAATAATCACACTGACATAGCATTTCCCTGGAATGTGTTACTTAAATGTTAGAGTTGCAGGAACCGTGCCCATACTGAACGTAATAGGAAAAAGTTTAAATTGCTTGTTAATTTAAGCTACATACAACTTCTCTTCCTGAAAGTGCATTTCATACCATTTTTAGTTATGTGATCATATGCTATTGAAAGAAAAGAAACAGTGTGCTACTCCTTGAAAATTCAGTGTGTTGTCTGAAAGTAATTTGAATAGTATCTAACATGTTTTCAGAGTGGGATTTGTTTTTGCAAACCTTTAGAAATAACTTGTGATGCTTTCCCTCTACTTTCTACTTTGAAAATGTTCTCGAGCTGTGCTTACACCTCCTTGCTATCTTATGAAGGTGCCCAGCTAAACACACAAAAAAAAAGCATGGTCTAATGACCATGTTTCCCAAATGTATGAGCATCTGTTGTATGCTTTTTGCTACACTTAAGTTAGCCATGTGTATGTTCAGTGTAGTTTTTCAGAACTATATATTTAAATGTCGGCATTTTGTCACTTTTTCCAAAAGTTGCTATCATTATTGAATCAAAACCAATTCTTGCTATACTGTTAAACTGTTTTTTTTTCAACAAGGTCTGTGATTATAGCCCAGCCACTTGGCCATTTAGACAGTTAGTACTGTAAAGGAAGAAAAAAAGGTGGACAACTTAACCCTTGATACTAAATAAGCCAAACTTTTTTAAATCGTGATGATAACACACGTACATGTGTGCACCTGAAGCTTGTTTGCTTCATACTTCCTGTCATCCTATGCAACCCAATATATGCATAACAGACTCCAAACCTGCTCAAACAAGGGAAATAAACTCATGCTAGAAGGTTGAAGTGGGGAATATTCTGGATCAGCTGCTTTCAGCAAAGCCCTGGTACAAGATTGGAGATGAATTTTCCTCTCAAGGTTGGCAGGAGCTATGGGGATGTTATTTTGAGATTGTATAGCAAAGTGTCACCTGAGCGTTGCTTTGTTCTGGGTAATGGAGTCCCCAAAGACAGAGCTTTTGTCCCGTAGTACATGTGGGACTATGGGTAAAAATAGGAAACTAAACTTCTGCTTTTTATTATACTACATGTATATTGTCCTCTACAAATAATGCTTTGGAGTCTCCTCCTGCACAGCAGATCTGGGGCTGGAGAAATGCCGCTGGTTTCTGTATAGTTTCTTCAGATTTATGTTGGAAAAACAAAGAAATTTTGTGCATAGTTTTATATTAAAGGAAAATATAAACCTGATTACAGCTGGTGTTTATCATCACAAGTAGAAGGTAATGGCCTTTATGAGAAGCCTTGGTGTAGATAGAGGGGCCTTCCTAAGGGCTGACTAGGACACAGATAAAAGTGCAGAATCACCCTCTGAAGGGGAGAAGGTGAGTAAGTGGCACCATGGAAACATGGGATAAGGAGTGCTGGGAAAAACAGTATATTGTGTACTGCTTAAAACTGTGAATATGAAATTAGTTCTTTCTGTAGTATAAATAGTCATAAAAAGTGGTATGCCCCTGAGTGCAGTGAAGGAGGTACTGAATTCCTGTGAAAAAATACTGCGGGGTTTTAGATTTGCTTTTTAAATTAAATGCATTTTTGAAGCTTTATTAGTAGTGGAGCCTCACATTTTTAATCGAATCATGCCATGATGACTACTGGAAACTAAAAAAATATTATAAAGGAATTTTGTGTGTCATAACTTCACAGTATTATACAATTTACTTTTGCAATGCAGATATGTTAAAATTAAACTGAATTTTTTAACTCTAGAAGCTCTAACTGTCTTAAAATGGGGATGCTTCTGTTTGCACAGGCTGATATTGCACCGCTGATGGCTTCCCTTATCGGTGTGCCTTTCCCCCTGAATTCTGTGGTAAGAAGTACAAATGTTTTTTTTTCATATTATAGAAACCTGCTTGCAAAGAGGTGTTGAGGACAAGACGAGGTATTTGAGGACAAAGGTTATAAATTTGGAAAACTGCGATAGCTCTTGGAAATTGCTGGTAGTTTTGGCTTTATATGTATGTCTTCAGTGTGGAGCATAAACTCAAATCTTTTTATATATTGTGTAGTGCTTTCAGTTGGAAAGGCAGCAGATCCTTTTCTAATCTGCAACTTTATACTCTTGAGCTACCTAAGTTTTTTGTTACTTTGTTTTTTAGGGATGGTAAAAATGCAATATGGTTTGAATAACTCTTGATTTTGATCATGAAAGCTGAGCCTGTAAACAAGCTGATTCCTGCAATTTAATGTTTAATTATTTCTTGTTTAAACTAGTGCACTTTCTTCAGATGGTATCTTGTGCCTCTAGTGAACAGTGAGTGCCCTCACTGTGATATGGCTTTTGCTTTTCATTTCCTTTGTATATTATTACCTAGTCCAAAGGTTGTCTCATAAATTTCTAATTGACAATTAGCATTACATTAATGGGCTTTCATGCTGCTTGTTTCATCTTGAAAACACCTATTTACAGCATGTATTTTGAAATATTTCTTCTGGTGAGACTACCCCCAATTCTGTCCCCCTGTCCTGCACTCAGTGCTGATCATGCGAGGAAAGCCACCCAACACAGGTTGGTACGGGAATGGCTCCCTTTCCCGTCGTGAGTACTGGGTGAGTCAGGCCCAGGCAAGGTGGAAGGCTTTTAGCTATTTCAAGAATGGCTTCTGATTAAAAGTTGAGGTTGTACTGCTATATAGTATACACTTAAATAATGACTTCCGTTATTTATCTTTTTTGCATTTCAGTGGAAGCTGGGTTATTATGAACAGTCCCTGTAATGTTGAGAAATTATGTAAGGAGAGTATTTTCAGAACAGTTGCAGTAGTTATTTCAGCAGTAATTTGAGGCATTCTTACTGTTCATTTGGCCTGCCATTCAGTTAGAAAAATTCCTGTTTCTTCATTTAAATTTTTTAATGTATGTATGTGTTTTTCTTCCCCAGGGAACTCTGCCTCTTGAATATCTGAACAATAGTGCTCATTTCAAAGCAGAGAGCATATTTACCAACGCTGTTCAGATTCTCGAGCAATTTAAGGTAACTAAAGATACAGTAAAGAAAAATATTTCTTTGTATAATAGATGTTGCTGTGTATAATTATACTAGGACATAAGCTGTATATAGCATGCTGTAATTCAAAGGACTAAAATTGAGCGCACATACTGAGTGATGTTGATTAGAAACTGTGAGCCATATCTGAAGGAGTTTGAAAGACTTTAATGAACACTATTTTGTAAGAAGGAGTAACTTTTTTCTTGATTCTTAACATAAATGCTGATGATTATGGATGTTAATGTGAACCTACTTGCAGTATGTAGGCAGAATCTGAGCGACTGAGTGCTGATACCCAAGAAGGGAAATATTGCCTTTGCAGCAGGGGCTGGGAGACAAGACTCTTAAGTCAGGATCAGTATGCAAACAGATCAAAAAGTTAACAGGCACCTGTCCATTAAAGAAATGAAATTATTGGCCTAATTAACTTTTAGCTAATGCTGTTGTATCTGTTGTTTTGCTTTGCAAGTGTTCATCTCTGGCTTCTCTGTCTTGATTCATCTAACACTGGATATTATATTATGAGAACACAAATGTGGTCCAAACAAAAAATGGTTCTATTTCACTAGACAGTGGAATAAGAAACAGTCCAAAATGCAAAAATCACAGTTTTGGCAAGACATAGAAGTGCTCTGAGGGAAAACCATCCTCTCCACAGAGAGGAAGCTGAGCCACACAAGAACTGTTGCCCTGTCAGGAAATCTGTGTGATGGTGGTGGAACAAGGAATTAGTGTGAGATCACCTGCAAGAGATTAGCACCATCAGCACCTTCTATCACTTGAATGCCAGGTCCCTAAATGTAGTTTGTGTGGATACCAGGTTGGCGGTGTCAGCAGCATAGTCACTTCCAAATCTATGGTGGAATCCTGGCATGAAGCAGGGGCAGTGACTGGTGGGCTGGATGTGATGTTGAAGAATGCTGACATAACATCCACAGTTGGAAGACCTCTACTCTATGAAATAAGGATGGGACTCAGGTCTTTTTTCAGTTAAACTGGTGTCTTGGGGGTTATTACAAAAAAATATTGAAAAGTTCTGGTCCTCCTTTCAGTTTATTTTTATTCTGTCAGTTTGTAGTGCTAAATTATCTCTTTTCTTGTTGGCTGGCTGGTTTCTGGCATTGTTTTGGAAGGATAGTGTGTGAATTTCCTTTGTGTTTCTCTGCTGAAGCAGAAGTAGTGCGCTGGCTTAGATGTGCCAAGCAGGTTTTTACTTTTCCTGTGATGGACTGACCTGACCACAGTTTGTACTCCTTGGAGAGGATGTTGCCTTGGATGGATAGGATGAGACGTGCCGGTTGCTACTTCAAGCTGTCAGGTTTTGGGAGCAGTGTGCTTAGAAACTTCCTGGGTGTGCTTTATGCCAGCAGTCAGGCTTGAGTCAGGCTGCTGTAGGAGGCCTTAAAGATGTTTTGAAAGGCCTTGGGCAAAGTGGCTCTGACAGCATCAAAGCCTTCTATTTTTATCCCTGTGCAGGTTAATCGATCTAACAGCATTGCTTCAGCAGTGTGGCTGCAGTGTACAAGTTCCTGTCTGGCATAAATAACACTGATTTCATAGAGGAAGGTTGTCAATGAAGTCTGGTATAACTTCTATCCATATCTTCCCTTTGTCTTATGTACTGTAGAAGTCCTTCTGTGAGAATCACTGCCTGGGGATGATTTATTTTAACTACTTTAGAGCAGTGTGGTGGTTTGACCCACAGTGGGACCATGCGGCCCTGCACTCACCCCCCCACCCTGTGAGATGGGGTGGGAGTCACAACAAAGGGGACACGGGTTTAGGAATGAAGGACAGGGACGGCTCACTCACCAGTTATGGTCACGGGCAAAACAGACTCAAACTTGGGGAAGAAAAATCAATTTAATTTGTTACCATCTATCTAACTCGACATAACAACCACATCTGACAACACCTTGCCACCACCCATCCCTTCTTCCTGGGCTCAAATCACTTTGCTCCCAATTTCTCTACCTTCCTCCCCCTGAGCAGCACAGGGGACAGGGAATGGGAGTTCAGTCAGTTCACCTTTACCACTCTTCCTGGCATGGAAGTCCAGGAAACAAGATGGTCCAACATGCTTCCCATGGAGTCGTGGACCTCTTCAGGCTCAGCTCCTGGCTCCAGCATGGGGACATCCACGGGCTGCAGACTCACCCCGCACTCTGGGGGTCCACCCCTGCTCTGGCAGTGAGCTGCTCTCGGGGTCCCAATTCCATCACACTTGCCCTCAGGCTCAACTTCTCTGCTCCAGCGTGGAGTCCTCCATGGTCTACATGTGTGTCTCTGCTCTGCCGTTGAATCTCCATGGGCTGGAGGGGACTTTGTCTTCTCCTAGTCCATCCAGTAGAACTGGGTGTGAGTCTCTGTCTTTCCCCCCCTCCTCTTTTCTCTGGCAATGAAGCTCTCTGTCTGTCTGTCCTTTGTTTAGGCCAATGGTGGGCTTTTGTTCAGGTCAAAATCCTCTCCTCCAGGTTCACCCCACCTAATTCATTCAGGACAGCCCTTCCCCTCACAATATGGATTTGCAGAGATGTTTCTCTAGCGCTCATTGGCCCAGCCTGGGCTGGGGGGGTCTCCGCCTTGGAGCCAGGGGAGCTTTTCACTCTCACAAGGTGGCCCTTCCCCCACCACCCCAACACAGGCAGGTCTGAGCTTCTGGGAATGCTAGTTCAGCACTTGGAGGAGTTACACCTACCAGAGTAAAACACCCAGTTTCCTCAACAGTACATCAACAGTGTGATTTCATTCCTTTTCCAAAAACTTAGAACTCTTCTGTGATTTTTAGTTTAATTCCTGATACAATTTTTAGTCTTGTTGCAACTTGCATGTAATGATTTAATGGGTTTTTTTTAATGCAGGTTAAGATGAGTCAGAAAAAGAAAACTACACTGTCATTTCTGTTCACACCGTTCAAGTAAGTGCCTGTAAATACTAAATATATTTTACCTAGTTGTTTGTCTTATCACTGTGGTATTTCAATAAGATGCAACAACAGTGCAATTTGGTCTCTTCAGTCTTCTTTTAAATGATAGTGTTTATCTGACTATGAAGCTTTGCATTAGAATGAATGCTCTGTGATAAATTTCAATTTAAAAATTCTGGTTAGAAGTAGATTAAAAAAAAATCCATTCCTTACATTTAGACTTCCATTAAGGGTTCTTTGCCTAACTTTTTTGGCAATATAGCTATATATAGACAGCAAGGTATTTTTCACTGACTTGATTTTTTTTGCAGTCTTCTCATAGCATTGGGAGGTGGAAGTCCCTTTAGGGTCAGGAAATACAACCTGTTCTTGTTTATATGGGTATAAAAGTTGAACTAACTATTGTTTCTCCTGTGACTTAAAATTCTAATGAAAAACAAACAAACAAAACACCTTGCACCCAGAAAAGAAGCTCAAAATCTCTAGGATTTGTGCTGCCCAGTGTTAGTGTTTCCAGGGCTGTGAAGGAGTCTCTGTAGTGATTTGTGTATTTGTGAGCTCTGTGTTTTTAGTGTGTGGAGCAGTTACTGACCCTTCAGTCTTATCCAATTAAAGCTGCTTTTTTCTTTCTTTTTTTTTCTTGTTGTTGTTGTTGTTGTTGTTGTTGTTTTTCTTTCCCCCTGAAAGGTTTTTGAAAGCTTTGCTATGGGTGCACGTGATACTGTTCAGTTCTGCTTTCAGTTTGTGGAGTGCTCTGAAAGCACTTTGTCACCAAGAGCAGCTGTTTTCCTTTGTGAAATAAAACTGATGTTAATTAAGATCTTTAAATCATAGGAGTGGTAAAAAGTGTTTGAATCTTGTTCTGTGAAGTACATTGAACTGCTAAATAAGATTGCTATTGCTGTCTTTCTGAGCAGAGATTTACTGCTATCGTATAGCACTAGCTTCTTCAAAAGGAAAGGTTCAAAACAGTCTGAGAAAAGTCTAGTCAATCTTGGGCACATAATGAATGTTTTAAATCAAATTCTGATTAAGGATGACAGGTGCATTATCAAAGAATTTACTGATCTGTATGGAACTAAAATGCCATATGGAAAGGATAGTAAGTCATCTTTGATTCTGTGGGGAAGACTATTAGTTTAATTTCACAGCTCCTGTTTAAATTTTACCTTTCCTCAAGAAGTAAGACTGATTCTGTGTTTTGCTTAATGCTAAATTATCTCTAAAGGAACTGAGTGTTATTGATTACCTTATGACTGATGTCTTTATTTTTTATGATATGTTGAATTGTTTTAAGTGGAAATGCTAGAGACATTTATCAGTTTGAAAATATGACTAACACTTGGTATGAACAGGTTGTTACTTTGGTCCATTGCAAAAATAAATTTATTTCACTTTAGGTATTCTTAAAATTTTTCTGAATCAGAATTTGGTTTAATGATCCTTCCAGGAAAGGTTTTTATGTGAGACCAAAGTAATTGGTCTCAAAATGAATGTGTGAATTACCTTACAAAAGGTGCCTATGCTTGCATGTTGTATGGGTAAAGCATTTGTCTGGTTCCTCAAGATGGTATTTTTTTATGCTCACCCTAGGAAAGCAGAAAAAGATTCATACCATAGCTTGTCATATAATGCAAATACTCATCCACAGCATGCTGGATGGGGGATTTTGGATGGATGCTAATTAGTCTTCATGACTCCACTTGACTTTCAAAACTTGTCCAACCAATTACTAATAGTTGGGATGAAGCAGTTGCACATCAACTAATTTTTAAGCAGGCAAGTAACTTCCTAGGGCTTCAGCTTGTAGTAACTGAAGGAAAAGCTGAAGCAGTTTACAGATCCATCCCCTCCTTCCCATGGAGACGACTGTGTGTGATCAGTGAACATAAGCCTGTGCTTCAGCTGCAGGTCATGGTCTGATGCATTAGTGTAAGGCAACCCTCATCAGTTCTTCAAACCTCTTCTTCAACCCTCATCAGTTCTGCACGCTTGCAGATCATCTGGAGTGGCATCACACAGCATGTACAGGACAATCAGGTGATCAAGCCCAGTCAATGTGGGTTTATGAAAGGCAGGTCCTGCTTGACTAACTTGATCTCCTTCTATGGCAAGGTGACCTGCTTAGTGGATGAGGGAAAGACTGTTGACGTATACCTAGACTTTAGTAAAGCCTTTGACAGTTTCCCACAGTGTTCTCCTGCAGAAACTGGGTGCTTGTGGCTTGGACAGGTGTACTCTTCACTGGGTGGAAAACTGGATGGATGGCCAGTCCTGGAGAGTGGTGGTGAATGGAGTTAAATCCAGCTGGTGGCTGGTCACAGGTGGTGTTCCCTAGGTCTCAGTTTTGGGGCCAGCTCTGTTTAATATCTTTATCAATGATCTGGACGAGGGGATTGAGTGCACCCTCAGTAAATTTCCAGACGACACCTTGTTGGGCAGGACCATTGATTTGCTTGAAGGTAGAAAGGCTCTACAGGCTGGATCGATGGGCTGAAGCCAACTGTATGAGGTTCAGCAAGATCAAGTGCCCAGGTCCCCCATTTGGGTCATGACAACCCCATGCAACGCTACAGGCTTGGGGAAGAGTGGCTAGAAATTTGCCCTTTGAAAAAGGACCTGGGATTATTGATAGACAGCTGGCTAAACATGAGCCAGCAGTGTGCCCAGGTGGCCAAGAAGACCAACAGCATCCTGGCTCATATCAGAAATGGTGGTGGCCAGCAGGACCAGGGAAGTGATTGGCCCCTTGTACTTGGCACTGGTGAGGCCACACCTCTAGTACTGTGTTCAGTTTTAGGCCCCTCACTACAGGAAAGACAGAGGCACTGGAGTGTGTTCAAAGAAGGGCAAAGAAGCTGGTGAAGGGTCTGGAGCACAAGTGTGATGAGGAGCGGGTGAGAGAACTGGCATTGTTTAGCCTGGAGAAAAGGAGGCTCAGGGGAGACCTCATCACTCTCTACAACTACCTGAAAGGAGGGTGTAGACAGTTAGGAGTCGGTCTCTTCTCCCAAGTAATAAGAGATAGAACAAGAGGAAATGGCATCAAGTTGCACCAGGGGAGGTTTAGATTGGATATTAGGAAAAATTTCTCCACTGAAATGGTTGTCAAGCTCTGGAGCAGGCTGCCCAGGAAAGTGGTGGAGTCACCATCCTTGGAGGTATTCAAAGGTTGTGTAGTTGTGGTACTTAGAGGTGAACTTGGCAGTGTTAGATAGATGGTTGGTCTTTTTCAACAAAAACAATTCTGTCATTTAAACAAATTCTGTTTGAACCAGAGTGAGATCCTGAAGGAAAGGCATTTATCCCCTTCTGCTGGCTTCACTGTGACATTGTTTTTTTTTGATGGTAGTTAAAAGGTTACTGTACCTTTTTCAGGAGAAGTTAAAAAGGCAAAGTTGGGGGTAGCTTACTCCTGTATCTGGAATAAGAGATCTTTTGGTATACAGTGCTATGTTTCAGTGATTGGTAATAGTATGGAGATTGCCTTTCTGCACATCTATATACAATTTGGACTTGTCAGCCCACGTTTAATGGCAGGTTTGCCCACTAATTTGTGTTCATCTGTGGCTGGCCTTGTCCACTGCTGCAGCTGAGCACAATTCTGTGCTGTGTTTCCGCTAGGCACTACTGTCCTTTTGTTAAGACAAGAATAGCTTCTTCCACCACTGTTCACTGATTTGAGTTGTTGTACAAATGAATTATATCCTTTTTTAATCCTTTCTGGTGCCTGAAATCTGTAACCTGAAGCTCAGTAAGTGTGGGCACCAGCATAATACCCTGTTGCTTTCTAGTTTATTGGAGGTTAGTGAAGTGTAATTCATGTCTGAAGTGGTTTGGGACCATCAAGTTATGTAGAAACTGAAAATGTAATTATTCTGTTTTGGAATACTATAGATTTTATGTATATTTCAACATTTTAATAACCTGAAAATGAACAAAGTTATCTCTAAGAGCTTCCTTTCCTAAATTATTTAAATTAAATTATGTAATTGAATAAAGCCTGTATAACAGAAATGTAAATATAAGTCCAGAAGAAATTTGAATCTAAACTTTCAGATTGAAACATTCTGATTTCACGTAAGTTGGTGTAATTATTATAGAAGATGTATTTATCTAGGGGAGAGAATAAAGTGTTCTGTAGAAACTACAACTTAACAAAAACATCAACGTAATTTTTCAGCCAGAAATAGCATGAAATTGTCTTTTAATATTCTGTA
>NW_010312798.1:0-19552 GCF_000700745.2 Antrostomus carolinensis
CAGGAGATAGAACAGCCCCTTGGCAGAGCCATATGTCAATTAAGTTTATTAATTTAGATATTCCTCACCCCCCTTAAATCTTGTGCTTGTGGACTGACAAACACAAAGTCCTTCATTCCCAGGGACACAAATGCAAACACTGGGATGTTCTCAGTGTCTCTCTCATAACAAGTCTCAGGCTGAAAAGCAAAACACAGCACTATTCAAACTGCTGAAAAAGAAACCCAGCTCTGTTCCAGCTAAAAGCCAGGACAATGAACTCTCCTGCCTGTCAGTGCAGAGAAGCAGATATTTTAGGACTGTATTTGACCCTCTTTTAGACAGCTGCTTTAGAATCAGATGAATCCTGCCCTGCCTGTGCCTGTTTCTCTCTTGACTGTAGCAGCAGCCCAGGTAACTGGCGCAGATGTTGATCTCAACATTTGCTCAAACAAATTCCATATGAAATATTCCCAGTTTTAAATTTAACTGCTGAGGCATTTTCAATAAATCAGAGAATTACAGAATCCCAGGCTGGTTTGGGTGGGAAGGGACATTAAAGCTCATCCAGTCCCAACCCCCCTGCCAGCAGCAGGGACACATTCCACTAGACCAGGTTGCGAATAAAGTGTCCTCCCCAGCCAGCAAACACGTCCTGGTACCCAGGAAGCAGGCTGTATGCTGGAACTTTTTCTACTTTATTCTCCAGCTCTTTATCTAGAGAATGGAAATTATTCCATCAGGACAGGAACACTGGCCTTCAGAAAGCTCCTTTTATCTACACAAATACTTTCTGCGGTATTTTTCCACTAGTGTTGGCCTTTTGCTTATCCATTTTAGAGCTGGATTAACTTCAGAAAGGCAGAAGTGCCTTGTATGGAACTCTGAGGCACATTTATTTCTTTGACCAGTAAATCAGTATTATAGTTTCCTGGGGACTGGAAAAGAGGGTATTATTATGGAGTTATACTTCTAAGTC
Organism: Antrostomus carolinensis; assembly: GCF_000700745.2. Taxonomy (NCBI): domain Eukaryota; kingdom Metazoa; phylum Chordata; class Aves; order Caprimulgiformes; family Caprimulgidae; genus Antrostomus; species Antrostomus carolinensis. The sequence continues at coordinate 959 of NW_010312798.1, forward strand.
CACTTTCCTGAATTCTGAATTTCCAAGGAAAAGATCAAAATCTCCTTTGTGAAGGAGAAGAAGCTATATGAAACAGACTTCAGGGGCCTTATTCTTTTTGTGTTTATTCTTGCTTGCCTCTCTTTTCTACCTGCCTTCCTTTCCTCAGGTGCTATGGTATATTACTTAATCTCCTTTGAGGTAAGCGGAGCTTCTTTGTCACTCGGTGGAACGTATTGGTATTCAGAAGAGCTTTTTCCTGTGTCAGAGTCAATATTTTGTTTCTTTGTAACACTAACCTTCTTGGAACTCTCCAGCTAATATTTTTCTTTTCTTCTCTCTTTTATTGACCGTGTATTGCTTCCCTCCCCAGTAATTTTTTGGTTTTTATTCATGACTAATACATCTATTTTATGAAGCCATGAAACCTCTTTACAAAGGGAAGTGAAGCTGGTTGCAAGGACTTGACAGAAATGACAGTAGGAAGCAGATGCTCTCAAGTCATGTTTGTTTTCTAGCTGAGGTTTTCATGCACAGAGAGGCACAAATCCTGGACCTCTCCAGGGTCCTTCTAGCACTGTTCAGGTCTTCTCTTCCCCCAGTCCATCTGGGAAGGGTTGTGCTGGGGCGAGCTGGGAATGGTTTTGTTGAGCAGAGAGGGTGACAAACTGCGGTCCTGTTCTCCCCCCTGGTGCCAGAGGACTAGAGGAGTGGAAATCCCAACCGCTTTGTCACCTCTGTGTCTTTTTTTTTCTCCACCATTCTTTGTCTGCAAACTATTTCAAGAAAAAACTGTGTTCCTACAATGCCAGTCAAAGGTAGTGCATGGTGACTTGCATCCCGATTTCCTCCCCCCTCCTGGTGTGTTCTGAAGTCATTTTGGGCAAGACTGTTTGAGTTTCAGAAACTGAATCTAGATTTCATGCTAACTTCTCTCCCCTTCCCTCCCCTCATCACCTCAGCCATATAGTCTTGACGCAATCTTACCGTGCGCGTGTTTTAGAAGGCATGCCAGGGAGGAAGGATGACTTACTTCCCTGCATTGCAAGTGCTTATCAGCATGTTCAAATGTAGAGGCTCTTGTTTCATTTCTGCCAGGTTCTTCTTATCCCCAGCAGATTTGTGGACCACAGAACTGACATTTATGGGGCACTATAGGCTGTGCAGGAGCACCTGGGTAGCTTGAGAGGAGATCTTACCTGCTGCTTTGGTTTTGGTCTGCACCCCTTGAAGTTCTCAGGAGATAAGACACTGAGTTGCCTAGGTATTGTGGTGGTGAGGGATTAGGAAAAGTGGATAGCTGATTGTAGCTGTCAGAAGAAACATTTTTGTCTATGAATATTATTCTAGAGCCCCCTTACTTTCATCATAGATTAAATGGGGTTGTAGCTTCTGGGTTTCATCTTGTGTGCACAGGGCCTGGGTGAAGAGTTGACCTGTGATTTGGGGTTGAGGTCCAGTGTTCGAAGTGTCTGCTCTGGCATCTCGTTGGCAGAGTTACCTTGTTCACAGCTTGTCCCTGAAAGGATACAGCTAACTTGTCACATCCAGGCCACTGAGTCACTGGTTCAAGACCTTCACTCAGTGCTGTTAGTTATTTACAGTGAAGTACAAAACACACCTTCAAAGAACATCTGTTTTTCAGCAATCCGTGTTTTGATAACTCTCAGCCTTCCCTTTAATTTATAGATAAGCTGGGCTCAGTTTTGCACTTCCCTGCTGGTGCTCTCCTAGCTTTACAAAAACATTGTCCAGACAAAACTGGAACAGCCACTCTTTGTGACCAGTGAGCTGTTCAGAAAGTTTGGATTCTCTACTTTGGAAGTGCTGGAAATCTAGTACATAAGTGGCAAATCCAGCCACCCAAACAAACAGACAAAGCCACTCAACACACCAGAATTTTTCAAGATGAAGTAAAGCTCTGATGGAAAGAGTTGGTGGTGGGGAAATTTGACAAGTTAATTTATTTTTGATATTTTAATTGGATAGGTTGAGAGACAGGGAAAGAAAAGATGGTGCTGGAGACAGGAGCTTTGGTGTCCTGGGAAAAGGGAAGGGAAAGTAATTGTAAACACAACTAACAAAATAATCTACTATATGTGCAAAGTCCATTTAAATGTAAATTACCCAAAGTTATTTTTTTAGTGGAATTTTTAGCAGCATGATGTAGAAAGACAGAAGTATTTTTCCTCTCGTTTAAATATGTGATGCAGACAGCTGTAGAGAGCTCTCTACCTCCCCACGCCTGCTTCTTTCCTTTAGGCTCCTTGGAGCTGTTCCCTGCAGCGATGCTTCCAGGTACTGCCAGTTGGGATGTTCACTTCAGTCACCAGAGCCCTGTCAGGGCCAATTAGCATCCTAATGACTGGCATGGCCCATCTTGGTAACACTCGGTCTGTGCTCTGTATCAGGGGACCTAACCTCTGAAGAACCCATCTTGTCTCATCTGGCCTCTACCAGTCGTATAAACCTGGTTTAAAAAAATAATTTTAAAAAAAAAAGGAAGAAAATTTCCATTTCATTTTGTCTTCTGAGTCTCAGGGGCTTCAGCACAGAACAAATATACTGTCCTTCCCTTTAGCTGGAAATGATGAATCTTGGCTTGCGGGAGGGGACTTAAATCAAACCGCTGCTCTTACAGGTACTGGGCAACTGGGGATGAAGCTTCAGCTGGGGTTAAGCAATACAGTCCTTGTTCTTCAGAGCTGTGTTGAATAAGAGCAATCAAAGACCCAGCCACATAGCCTTTAAATATTCAGTACCTGGCCAATATGGGACTTAAAGTGGTACGTTCCTGGAATTACTGCTCCTGTTGTTGTTTGGCTGGATGCTGCAAAGTCCATTTCATAATAGACTTGCATCTGTGGTCCAAACTGCTTTTGTTCAATTGAACCAGGGCTGAATGCTGTGCCCTGTAGCACAGCCCAGGACATGCAGGTGAGGAGATTTTGGGGAGGTTTCACAGCTGCTCAGCTGGGTTGGAGCGTGGTGGAGTGTCCAGGGTGTAAACCTGCCACTTGGGCACCTTTATCCGTGTAGAGATTCTCAAGGTTTTGTATTATGCTGTGCCAGGCTGGAGGGGCACCAGATCCTCTGGTAGTGGAAGAGTGAAAAATGCTGCATTGTGAAATAACCCCGTTTCTGTACCGTGTTTTATTGTTTAGTGACAATTACTTCCCAGAGAAACTCCTACATCTACCCTGATTTCCAGTCCTAAAAGTCAGTGTTCCTTCTAGTTAACATGGCACTGCTGTCTAACCCTGCCATGTCCCAGCTCTTCCGTGGCTTTACTCGAGTACTGTGGTGCCAGGGCCAGCTGGTTGGCAGGTTGTGTTACAGCTGGCACAGTCACACTGGCTCTGAAGTTTAATGGGTCAACAATTTAATGTCCTCAGGAGGAGCCAAATCACCTGTGATGTTAAATCAGGCCAAAGAGTGGCTGAAGGGCAGTGTGTTACTGTGCTTGGACTGAAGCTACAGCAGGGAGGATTTAGGACAAGAGGAAATGGCCTCAAGTTGTGCCAAGGGCAGTTGAGATTGGATGTGAGGAAGAGTTTCTTTGCTGAAAGGGTTCTGAGGCATTGGAAGGGGTTGCCCAGGGCAGTGGTGGAGTCCCCATCCCTGGAGGGATTGAAGAGTCGTGTAGACATAGTGCTGAGGGACATGGTTGGGGACTGGTCAGTGTTGGGTTCATGATGGGACTTGATGATCTTAAAGGGCTTTTCCAATCCAGGCGATTCTGGGATTTCAGTTTCCAGGTCTGTGGAGGTGTCACCTTTCACTGGTTATCATTTTCTTATTTGAAATGGCATTGCTAAGGTTCTGAGGACAAAAGAAGTTTTCTTTCCTATTAGAGCCAGCAAATCCCAAGTGTGAACTCTGGAGAGTGAGTGAGCAAGAATTATTATTATTTTTAAGGTCGTCATTATTCATGAAACCCACACAAAAAAATACCCCTGCTGTCCACCAGCCCAGCCTGTGGGACTGAAGGACAGAACATTTGACATCTCCACGTGGTGCATATGTTATTTTTTAACGTTGCCTTGAGAATTTTGTCTTTTTCTAAATTTTTTCTAACGATGTCTGTGTTTGCTATCAGAACGTTGTCATATTGCTGTCACGACTGTTTAAATTCTAATCGTTAACGTTTTGATCTGATCTTCTGCCAAGTCACAAGAACTCGATGGCTAAGAAGGCTGCAGGGACGCAGACAGGAGTACTGATGTTTTTTCAAGTATTTCAGTGTATCTCTTGTCTCCTCTGGATGTGTCCCCAGAGGACCTGTGCTGTGTCATGGAGCCCCTTCTCACAAGTGCAACACTGATTGTCCTGGTGCCGGTGACAGTCTGGTCTGTGTGCACTGAGCCTGCTCTCGTGGTGCAGTGACCCAGCAAGACTGACCTCCTGCATGCACACACAGTGCCCAAGGCTAGAAGCCCTCCTAAGGTGGCACAAGGGTTTGAACTCTGCCTCCTGTGTTCTGTTCTGTGTGTGACTTTGTAGACACCTGTGAGGCTGAAGCCCCCTGTCCTGCTCTTGTGGTCCCTGAGCATCCCCTGATCTGATGTTACAGGCCTCACAAGAGCATAGTACGCTGCTTCCTCCAGGTCTTCATGCATCAGTGGTGGCCAACCACTAATGGTGGTTATGAATTCAGTGATGGCCAGTGACAGGACAAAGAACAATGGGCAAAGCTTGAACACAGGAGGTTGCATTTAAACATGAGGAGAAACTTCTTTACCGTGAGGGTGCCAGAGCCCTGGGACAGGCTGCCCAGGGAGGGTGTGGAGTCTCCATCTCTGGAGATGTTCAAACCCACCTGGACACTTTCCTGTGCAACCTGGTGCAGGGAACCTGCTTTGGCAGGGGAGTTTGACTGGATGATCTCCAGAGGTCCCTTCCAACCCCACCATCCTGTGATTCTGTGATTAGAACCTACTCAAGGTCACAGTTTGTTTTTTCTTTACAAACGTGAAGGCCAAAAACTTAATCTAAAGCACAACCTCCAATAAAAGAGTGATTATTGTCTAATGATCTATCTTGAAAAGCTTGGGTGCTTGGTCAAGTGTCAAGTACAGATGAAATGGGGAGAGGTGGCCCAGCTGATGTGACAGCTGGGTGGTAACAGGGCAGTTTTTCCCCACATTAGGCTGCCTCTGTGCCTAATCCTGACCTGGAACTATTTTATCTCCCCCTTTGGAGTGAGGAGGACAGCTGGGTTTCTGTGGTCTAATGAGTGGCTGGTGCCCTGCAGCTCTCCAAAATGTGTGTGAGAAGAGAGCATTGATGCTCCCAGGTGAGGGGTCAGGGGCTCTGATACAGATTTTGGCAGCTGTGCACGTGTATCACCTGGAAGGCAGGGGCTGGGTAGTTGTCCATGCTGCAGAGAGGGGCAGAGCCATCGCGTGAGCTGGACCTTCTGCGCTGCTGGAGCTTCCCAGCCTTCAGAGCTGTCCAGTCACTGTGTTAGGGATTTGGGGCTGAAGCTCGAGGGTGGTCCCCAACTGCCCAGGAAAACATAAATCTCACTGGTGTGACTGTGGATGTATCTATTGTGGCCAAATCTGCCAAAATCATTTAGATCTCCAACGCCCACTGATCTCAAGAGTATTAGGTGTCTACATGGCTATATCAAAACTCGACCTACTTCAGTTCTCCTTTTGCAAAAATCAATACAATACAATAGTATCTCCTCTCTTCACCTCCCAGCCTGGCTATGTAATGACACCAGAGATTTATCTGGAGGATTTGTTTTGAAAACAGCAGGGACGCGCTCTCGGCTGGGGCTCTCATCACAGGTTATTATTGCCTCATGTCAGAAGACAAGAGCTGTCACTCAACCATTTCTGCTCAAGCACACAGAAGTCAGTCTGCAGCTCAAAGTAATAGTGGTCAAATAAATAATCTGAACACTCTGGAGTTCCCCCCCCCCAAAAAAAAAAAGATTAATGTAAATGCAGAAGCTCTAGTGGAAGCAGAGCGTGGGGCTGCCTGATTGCCTCAGACGGTTCAAATGGCTCTGATACTACGTGTTTTTGAAACACATTTATTCTTGGTGCAGCTCAGATCCAAGCTCAGTGATGAATTACTTGAAACTTGAAAATGAACTCCTTGTCCTGGTGTCAGAGTGGATTATAATCTTAAGAGAAAACAAATATTTGGCTTGTGACTTTTTTCATTGTATAATGGGTGAAGAGAGCGTGAAGAGCAGATACTTCTTTGAAAGAGCCAGTGGTGGCTGAAGGACTAGTAAATAATGGCTCTTCCCCAGCATTTCCAAATATCAGATCCGTGCAGTTCTTTGAGATGTGTAAAATTTGCTTCTGAGTTCAGTTCTTTTTCTTTTGTGTCTATTCAATTAAACATTCTGGAAAAACTCCTTTATTTCTGAGTTTGTGTCCTTCCCAGGTAAGGTGTAGGAACTTGCAGTGTCTATTCCTGGGACACTTGTGGATGTGACTTGCACTTGGCTTTGCCCGTTACTAAAGCTGGCTGCTGAAGAGGTAGGAGACAGAGAGCTTAGAGTTAAATTTCTCCAGATACTTGGAAGGAAGGAAGCTGCCTCGATACTCACAAAACTCATCTTTTTCAGTTGCTGAGGCTGATCGTAATCCCAGTTGTGGTCCATATTCTTTGTTGTGTACAACTTGTTTTTTACCCAAAGGCTGGTAAAATCTTGTCCCAGCATTGTTAGTGTAAATTAAGCTTAGAAACCACATGATCTGCTATGATGGCTGATTTTTGTCCTGAAGCAAAATATCCACCTAGCAGTTATACTTTGAGGTAGAGAGGAGGATGTTTTGTGTATTTCCCCCTCCACCCCCATGCTAGTTGCTTTTTTTCACTCATTCTGTGTGTGTATTTGAAATATTTGAAGGGTTTTCATGAGTGTCTGTAGAGTTAACTGGTGTACTTTGTGCTTATTAGGGTAAGTGTTTTGTCATCAATAATCTTGAATATCAATAGTGAATTAATGTCTTTATGCTCATGTCTTTTATTGAATTTGTGGTCCATATCATTCCTGGTGTGGCATCGTTGCATGGTTATTTAGACAAAGCCTTTTGAGGAGTGTTATGCAATCCGTGTCTGACTTTGACCTTGGGCAGGTTGCCCAGAGAAGCTGTGGCTGCTCCTCCCTGGAAGTGTTGAAGGCCAGGTTGGATGAGGCTTTGAGCAACCTGGTCTAGTGGAAGGTGTCCCTGCTGATGGCAGGGGGGTTGGAACTGGATGAACTTTAAGGTCCCTTCCAACCCAAACCAGTCTGGGATTCTATGTTGTGGGCAGAGCTGTGGTAACAAATTTCTTGGTCAGCCTGGCAGTGAGAGTCTATAGCTCCATAGCTGACATCTCCTGTGGTTGCAGCAGGGTGAGCAGACACGTGTGGTCAGGTGCTATGACTCCGCTGGCACACTGTGACCCGCTGGATTTACTGTAATTTCCTGCTGGACCTGACACCCTGACATATATCCCTTGGCCAGTTGCCTCTGGGTTGTGTTGCAAGCTCCGGGACTGCTGTGGACACGAGCAGTTCTGCACTGGTTTCACATGAAGTATGAGGTGTGGAGTAAGCAACGAGCTGCAGTGGATACAATGGCTTTTCTATTAAAATATTTTCATGCTCTGTTTTGAGTCTTCAGTTGGCTGCAGCTTTGTTGTGAAGCGGTGTGATGTACTTGTAGCCAGCAAGGAGGGGACTTCTGAGCTTGGTGTTGGGAACAGTGTGTAAGCTGGAGGTTTCTGTGCCAGGGTTCTGGAGTAGGATTGGTAGCAGGACTGCCATGCAACCTGTGATCTGATCTCCAGATGAAGAGCTGCCAAGATATGGTAGTCACGTCACTATCGAACAGCAGGAAAGACTGTGCTTTTTCTCTGCTGTTCTTGTGCTTGTTGAGCTGTGTCTCATCCTGCCCAAGGACTCTCGAGCTTAGAATCAGATGGACTCGTTCCTAGTCCTCACTCTGTGCAGCCGTGGATGGCTTGGGAAGTGAATGAGGAGCATGGGGGAAGAGTGGCCAGAACAGGAGCTTTGAGGACTATACTGTGTTGTTTCAAATTAGATGAAAGTAGGTTGGTTCTGTGTCTTGGGGGGACAACAAAGAACTCAAATGCTGTCAGTGGCTGCCTGGAAGGCAGCTGTGCCCTTCTGGGCCATGGTGGCTGCCTGGCTGTGAGCTCAGACATCACGTGAAGTGCTGTCCTCCTGGGTTTTCCAAAGATAAGGCTCCAGGGCACAGTTCTGCTGCAGTGATCTGCACCATCTCTCGCTGTGCAGTTCACTCTTGTCTGTGTGGCTCCTGAGCCAGTTCATTGTCAGAGCCGCGTGGTTTTGCCCTGTTCCAAGAATGTGGTTACAAACACTGTATTTCTGGCTTATTGCTTTGAAGATCTTTTCTGCCACCTCACAGGGTTTCCTTTTCCACCACCGAAGTGCAAAGCAGTTGTCTTCATTGCCACCTCTCCATGTCCTACCCCTGCCCTGCAGATCTTCTCCAGTGCAGCACTGAGACATCCCCCCTGCCTGCTCTGTCAGTCGTGAGCGCTCATTTGTCGTGTGTTTCCACCAAGCCTCCTTCATGATTTCTTCCATGTCACATCTGGCATCCAAGAGGAGTCCTGGTTAAAGGTCAACAAAGCTGATGACTTTTCTCATTCTCAGTCTCTCCTTAGCTCTCTCCTCTGCTAGCAATGAGGCAGGAGGTGATCAGACAGCTGCTGCACGGGGAATACCTGCAGAGCCAGCTCCAGGCATGGCCCTGGGAGAGTTCCTCAAGGGAGAAGCTGCTGAGGGTGACAGACTAGCTGTCCGTGTTCCCCTTCCTCTGCCCACGGCAGTGCCCTGTTGCTGCCCAGGGAGGAGGGGATGTGGGAGATGATGACTGTTTGCTGGGGCTGGCGTGGTCCTTGCTGAGCTGCTCAGCTCCTGTTTCTCCAGCAGCAGCAGGGCTAGCTCAGCCCAGCTCAGGTCTCCTCAGTGGTCAGTAAGGGCTGCCCGGCTAAAAAGCTTTGAGCTGGGAAGTGATGCCATCATGACAGTCTCCTTCATACACCTCCCTCACAGCTGTCTGAGTCTGTTCCTCCTCTTGGGATGTGGATGGGAAGCCCTTTGGGACAGGGATGATGTCCTGTCACTGTGTGCCTGCTGTGTTTGGTAAGGTGCTTAGCAAAATCTGCAGGAACTCTGAGAAACAACCAACAGTTCCTTCAGTACCTCTGCTCCTGGTCACTATATGCTTGATCTGGCTCTGTCCTGCTCTCCTGCCCCCAGAAAGCACAGTGAAATTTCAGTTTTTGCATCAGAGGGAGTGCACATTTCCTCATCAGTGAGAGAAATGGTGCCAGCTCTGGTTCAGTACTAATAGCAACCAAAGCCTCCCTAAAAGAGAATTTTTTTCCCCTTCTTCTCCCTTGGCAGATGATTTTATGGACTTATTTTTATCTCATTATGTTTTACATGCTTCAGTTGTTTGTATACTTTATAAAGCCTCTAAAGTAGAATTATTGAATAAACACCCTCATGTTGGACCCATGTGTTTCTCATGGCTGGCTTCACATGGATTTATTTTATTTTTTTTTTAATCTTTGTTTACAGGACACAGTGTATTAATTAGACCCCCTCCCAATGCTTGTACTCCCCTAGAACAGCCAGAATCTGCTTCTAATGCCTTTTGTTTAGCTGTAGGTCTGTTCTAACCTGGGAATTATTTCCTTTCAGTATGGCAAAATCATCTCTCCAGCTCTGTTACTGACATGTGTGCATCACAGCTCAAGGTCTGATTGAGAATTTGCACGGGACTGTAAATCTTCCCATTGATTTTCGGTAGGTTTTGACTGTACCTCTAATTGCCCATCATTCTCAGTGAATCTTTGCTGCTCTGTTTATTTTGCTTGATGAAATAAGGATTGTTCTGTTCCTTGATGAGATTATTCCCAGGAGTCTTCCTTTTTTTTTCACCTGTACAAGAATCATTCTGTGTTTTAGCAGCCTGATGCTAATAGGTGCCTTGGAGACAAAGCTGCTGGAGCGCAGAACCTTTCTGCCCACGAGGTTTGTGTGTTCCTCTTGGCCAGGGTGTAAATGGGTGACTGTGGCTGCCCTGTATCTGCATCAAAACTCCTGTTCCAGTGTCTCACCACCCTCACAGTGAAGAACTTCTTCCTAATATCTAATCTAAACCTCCCCTCTTTCAGCTTAAACCCATTTCCCCTTGTTTTGTCATTAACTGCCCTTATGAAAGTCCTTCCCCAGCTTTCTTGTAGGCCCTTCAGGTATCTCCTGTAGCACTGGACAGGCAACTGGCCCTCCTGTCTGGATGTGCATCCAGCTAGACAAAGGCCATCAGCTCAGTCATCCCTGACAGCCAGGAGGAAGGTGGCAGGAGCAGGATTTGTATCAGGGTGGTTCACTGATGTAGTCACCACTCAGGCACTTGTTTAGGTGAACATTCATAGGAGCAGATGACAGCCTGGTGAGATGAGGAGCCAAGCAGCTAGACCAAAAGCAATGATGCAGAATCAAGATCCAGTGACACGTGCATTGTGGCTTTGTTGCACGGTCCTTGCTCGTGTTTTGAACACCAGGCACTCACTCAGGTAACCCTCTGCTTCCAGTTAACAGGTCAGGTAACCTCTGCTTCTAGTTAACAGTCCAAGTTGTGAAACTAACTATTGAAAGCAACTAGTGCTGACCTGGGCTGTGTGACTGCTTGCTGGAGCTCTGCAAATTTTCTGTCCTGATCCCTAAACAAATGCCTCCCCCTGAACAAACCACCTTCAGATACCCTCGTGTGCTGCTCACGGTGGAAGGGCAGCGGCTGTGGTCATTATATCTTCCAAATCTGCCTTTGTGATTCCCCTGTGCTGGCAAATCTGCCCATAACATCCAAGTGACTGCCCCACATCACAGACCCAACCTTGGTGGCTCCTGGTCTCCACTGAGACCTCGTAGTGCCATCATTGCCTCCTGGGAGGGCTGGACACCTGCCTCTGTGCCCGTTTGCTGTGATTTGTCCACTGGAACAATGCTGCATTGTTTGCTGCTTGGACTCAGGTCTGGAAAATATTTCTGGGTGTCTCAGGGAGCAGCAAAGAAATCTTTATTGTTTCTGGAGAAAGTTGAGCTTCTGCAGAATCAGAATCTTATCTGTGGCCCACGTTAATTTGTTGCATTTATGTATTGAGCAGGCTGCATTCAGTATGTCGATTGAGTAGAGAGATGATTTAAAAACATGAAATGTTCTGGAGAGAGATTAAAGTGTTTTCTTGTTCAGTATCTCGTATCTCTCTGCCTGCCGTGAAAATCGAAACTGCAAATATTAACAAATTAATGGACACATTTGCTTGTGTCATTGTAATGACACAGCCAATCCATAAGCAGTCAAAGGATGAGTCATATCTTCAAAAGCAGATATTTTGTAAATCATGAGGTTATTTCACAGTCTTGGGTTTTGTTTTTAATTTGTCTCCTGCTTTCTGAACGCTTAGGGTTAGTATTGCCAGGTTTTCTTTTGCAATCAGGAGGAGCAGGAACTTAGTTTTGTGCTTTTATTTTTTTTAAGACAGGGCACTTGTGCTCAAGAGGAGACATAATAACAGTAAAAGCTGACAGATCTACAATTTTCTCTGTGTCCTTTCAGTTGTGATTTAAAGCACTTTAAAGAAACAGCTCCCTGTGACAAGCAATTAATAATGTTAATTGAGGATTCTTGAAACAGATGTGTAGTTGGTATTTTCCCTCCTATCTTTCATTTTTATTTTTTCTTTTACCAAGTTCAGAAGTTCTTATAAGAATACTGCTTTCTCAGTGTCTCTGACAGGACCACAGCGCTTTGGACAGGAAACCTGAGCAGGATAAATGCCAAAAACTCCTTCAAAGGCTCTGTTGCAATTTCTTGTCCTTGTTTGATTCTAGCCATTTGCGTGAGAATTCTTTTCCTAATATTTTGATGGCTGTGTTAGAGCTTTAGTACTGCATTAGTGCCTGATACTAATAAAACTTGATGGTGTTATAAAAATAATCAGGGTAGCCAGATTTAAAAGCAGTTTGGAGTGTTGCAGAGTTTCTCTCAATACTGAGTGACCAGGTGATAGAATAACAGTTAAAATGCATCATCAGTGAATGCAAAATATTGCACGTGAAAGGAAAATAACCTTCCCTACCAAAAACCTGATGATGAGTCACACCTCAACTAATGCTGCTTTGGGAAAGTTGCTCCTAGTAAGTCTTTGGAAGCGTTAGCTCTGTGTTCAGAGATGATTAAAGAGGCAAATAAAATGAAAGATTTAATTTTTTTTTTCTACTGTGCATGAATTCATCAATTTCTAGATTCGTCAGCCTGGAAAAGAAGTAAATGAGGGGTCGCAGGAGAAGGCTGATGAAATCAGGAAAAAGGAAGAGAAGATAAATTAAGGAATGATTGTTTACCTTCTCATAAATCAGGCATTAGAAACCACCCAGTGAAATAAGTAGTAGTTTTTAAGTAAATGTAAATATATTTTCCTGCAACACAGAAGGGAGCTGTGGAACTCACTGCTACATTGTGTTGAGGCTAAAAGCATACACAGACTGGAGAAATTAATGGAGGAGAGATTCCTGGGCTAATAAACAGAATAGTTCAATCCCAGTCTCTAGCTGAGCAGCCACGAACTTCTAATGGTCAGCTGAGCCCCTTTAAGGAAAGGGATGCTCCAGGAGGAAGGTCATGCTGCCTTCTCCCAACTCCTCACTCCTTCCATCTTCACTCTTCATTAGTTAGGAGTGAATGGTGGGCTGGCTACGTGTGTGTATTCCTGTGAGGTTGTTCTGATTCTAGTTCCTCGGTTTGTACAAGTCGACGTATCTGAGCAGCTTTACCAGGTTGGTAAGAAACAGGTGAGAGTCAGGTGAGCACATTGACATTCCCCATCTCTTCACATGTGTGTACAGGTTTATTTCTGGAAAGCTGTTCTGCATAGTTAGATTGCACCTGTTTTATTTCGATGAAATAGGATTTTGATGAAGATGACATCGTGCAGAGAAATCCACTGAGGTGCACTGAGGAGAATCTCCACTAGTTGTCACTCGATCTCTATTTTAAAGCTGACTTCAAGACCAATTCGAGCTCTTTTTTAGCTTCTATAACAATGATGTCCCGAGCTCCAAATGACAAATACTTGTGACATATTTTGCCATGGCATCTTTCTGAAACGTGGTGATAGGAATGAGTGTAAATCCAAGAGATGGCAGCCTCTGCAAGTGTTGGTCTGTGGGTTTTGGCTTTCTGCATAACTATTCTTAACAGATCTTGTCCAAGGTCCAAACTAGTCTGGTGCCTGACGCGTCAGCTGCTGTATGCATACGTGGGCTAACTCCTCTCTCTGGGGAGGTGATGGTCGCAATGGACGTGTTCCCTCCAGGAGAAGTTCCAGAAGAAAGGAAAGGCTGTGGCAGCCCCTCAGTCACCTTGGGTTTAGTATTTGATCAGTATTTTCTGGAGTGGCAGTTCTTGGGTTTGGTTTTTGATCAGTGTTTTCTTGGGTGGCAGTTAGCAAGACAAAAGTGTGGTGAAAGGGTGCTGGCAATGCTGAGGAGGAAAGGGCTCTGTAAAGGTGTTACGCAGCTTATTCCCAGGATGGTTTCCTTGCTCTGGTTTCCTTCAGTTAAGAATCCAGGTGCTTGATCCCTGTGAATGTAAACTCTTTTGCAGGTGTGTGTTTTGCCTGCTTTTATTTCTTTGGTATTTATATTTAATATTTATATTAGTATTTATATTTACTTGTATTTAAATCCAGTGTGAGTTTGAGAAGAAATAATAAATTTCAGAAACTTGATAAGCATCTAATTTCTTTTTCCATCCTTAGCTGTGCCTGTCACAGGTCCATGTTCAGAGCACGTGTTTTGTTGTTTGTGTTGGAGGTAATGTTGTGTTGAACAAATCGTGTTCTGTACCAGTGGGTGCTTGATGCTGTGAAGGTGGGAAGGGAGAGATGCTGATTGCCTTGAAGAGTTTGCAGTCTGAGTAAATCACAGAAAAACGCAAACATGTCACAATTCAGGCTTTTAATTTCTCATTATTTTAGCGAAATTATCATAGAACCATAGAATGGTTTGGGTTGGGAGGGACCTTAAAGCTCATCCAGTTCCAACCCCCCTGCCAGCAGCAGGGACACCTTCCACTAGACCAGGTTGCTCAAAGCCTCATCCAACCTGGCCTTCAACACTTCCAGGGAGGAACAGCCACAGCTTCTCTGGGCAACCTGTTCCAGTGTCTGACCACCCTCACAGTGAAGAACTTCTTCCTAATATCTCATCTAAACCTTCCCTCTTTCAGCTTAAACCCATTTCCCCTTGTTTTGTCATTAACTGCCCTTATGAAAAGTCCCTCCCTACCCCTTCTTGTAGCCCCTTCAGGTACTGGGAGGCCACTAGAAGGTCTCTCCGGAGCCTTCTCTTCTCCAGGCTGAACAGCCCCAACTCTCTCAGCCTGTCCTCACAGCAGAGCTGCTCCAGCCCTCGCATCATCCTCGTGGCCTCCTCTGGACTCGTTCTAGCTGCTAAAATTCTTTTGTCCTTCGTTGTTTGGATGCCTGGCAAGCCTGTCTTGCGATTTTTCTCTTTCAGCAGACTTGTGTTTGGCCTGCTCCACTCCACAGAGGTGCAAGTTTAAACCTGGTTAATAGTACCTGGGGATGATGCAGATCATCAGTGTCAGGAGAGCCGGGTTACCAGTGCAGGCAGTGCTGCCTCCTGTTGCTCTGTGGGAGGAGAAGATGGACAGAGAGTTGCCTACGTGGCTGGCTCACAAGGAAAACCCATTCCTGTCTGTACATGCTTTGGCTTCAGTGAAGATACATCATTTGAGGGAGTAGTCAATGATGGAGTCAGTGAGCAAGAGCAGTCAGGATGTCCTCTGCCCTCCTCTCACATGCTGGCTTAGGCTGTAAGTCCCATATGTGCCGTGCCACGTGCACCCTGGGAGCAAAGAGCAAAAGCAAAGCATCCTGCGCTACGTGGCTGGAAAGGTCTGACATACACTTGTTCCTACAAATCAATTGCTGTTTCCAGTCTCTTGGCGCTTAAAATAGTAGAGAAGCTGTGTTTAAAAGAAAAAAACAAACAAAACCCAACAAAAACCTGTAAAGAAAACCCACCCCCCAAAAAAAACCCCAAACCAAAACACCACAATCTAAACAACCCCCCTCCCCTCAAAACCCACCCGCCAAACCCAGCCAAGCCAATCCCATTTCTCAGGATTTAAAGGATTTTCTTTTCATCAGAATTCCCTTGTTAAAGTAATGAAACAGAAAGGATTTGTTTTTCAGTGACTCGTTCATTGTAACAGAGAAAGTGTTCTGCTGTTATTGCTATAAAATTCAGTAGAAAGTATTGTTCCATCCCTTCTCTCTTCTCCTGAAAAGCTCAAACTGAATTGCTCTCAAGGTGTTACTTCAAGGTTAGAGAATGTCTCCTGCTCCAGCTCCCCATTTCCTTTGAAATAATGATGTTCTGGAAATGCCACAAGCCCAGGCCATCCCCACGAGCGCCGAGGGAACAAGGGGATGTTTGAAAGCCACGGGCAGGGTGTTTGTGCATTTGTATCCCAGGATTTACTGTCTCTCATTTATATACTGAGATAAGCAAGATGGGGATTTTTATTTGCATGAGAAACTGTGCCTTTTTATCTCTATTATATCAGTCCATAATTCGATTGCTTTGTTGAAACCTTTATTACACATCTTTGTCTAATATTTTCTTCGTTCTTTCATTTTCTAAAAGCCATTTGAAAACCATGGAGATTGGGCAATCCCTTCCCCCATATCTTACATTTTAAATATAGAGGAAAATGATCAGAAGCTGCTTATTGCTCTTGATTGCCTTTTAATTATTTTACACTTTAATTAAGTCTCACCATTCCACATTAAGGGTATTGTTGAGGAAGTGTTTTAGTAATCCTGCAGAAACAGCATCTGTGAAAGCTTTTGGCAAGGAGGATTTTCATTAGTGTAAGCAAATGGCACATCATGAGGTTTGCTGCTCTGCTCTCACCTGGGCCAGCTTGGGGGAGGCTGTGGGGCCAAAGAGAACCCCAGATTTATACAACACCTCGGAAACAGGTTCCTGAGGCTGGAGCAGCCTCGCCTGGAGATGATCATTGCACTCAAAGTGACCATTTTCATAGTTGATGCTGCACAGCTCAGAATCTTTATTAGCCAATTTGAGGCTTCCTTGATCCAAGTCATTTTGTAATCAGAGGTGCCAGACAGTGACTTCTTAGGTGCTTACATCATGTCTCCTGTGGTGGCAAAAAGTCTGAGGCAGGGATCAATGCATCATAACACCAGACAGCTCACAGCAGCCTGCTGCATGTGTGTGTGTAACAGGAGGGTGCTGCTGCCAGGACCACAACTTCAGCAGCTGACTTAGTACTCTGTGTGATGCAGGTGTAATTTAAAATCATAGGATCGTTTTGGTTGAAAAAGACCTTTAAGATCATCAAGTCCAACCATAAACCCAGCACTGCCAAGCCCACCTCTAAACCATGTCCCTCGGCACCACCTCTGCACATCTTTGAAATACCTCCAGGGAAGGTGACTGCACCACTGCCCTGGGCAGCCTGTTCCAATGCTTGACAATGCTTTCAGTGAAAAATTTTTTCCCAATATCCAATCTAAACCTCCCCTGGTTTAAGGGAAGCTCCTCTTGTCCTAACCTAACCTAAATTCACCTGGAATGAAGGACCTGGGGTCCTTCAGCTCAGTCACTGACTCTTCATTTTACCAGTTGCACAGAATTTGATTCTACCACAACCAGACCTTGAGCTGAAGTGAAGAATTCTTGTGTCACTGTAACATGAAGAATAAAGCACATGCTAAACTCAACACCTTCAGCTGAGAGTAAGTCTGAAGTGAAGCTGCTTAATGAAATTTAAATCTTGAGAATCACTTTGGAGAGAAGCTTGAGGAGCAGTTAAGTTTTCTAAACAAGGTCCATGCAGAGACAGCATCTAGACAACTTGGTATCAAGGTGAGCAAAGCCTGGGAAGTTGCAGTGGCATTGAGGGAGGTTTTCCCAGCTTGTCCAGGACACTGGATGTTTGTTTAGTTTGGTGGGACACCGCTGCAGGATCAGTCAAATGAAAGTGCATCTTCATACCCTAGAGTTAAACTTCCAGTAGAATGAGCCTGCATCTCCTTGATTGATGCACCTAAAGCATTCTGCATGTAAAGCATTCAAAGATTAGCGTTGGCCATCAGACCCGCGTAAGCAGCTTAGCTCAAGGCATTGCTATGAGCATGATGTCATTTGGTTGAGTACCTCATGGCGATCAACCTCGTACGGGGTCAGTCTCCTCTCTCTTGTGCAGAGAAGCAGGCGTGATCTGCTGTCTGTGTACGTGTGTCTGCAAAATACAAGTTGTGTAGCACAGTTCAGGGCTGAAGTTGTATTCAACGCTGTCTCGACCCTAGTTGCCATTTTGGGTATTCAGCTGTGAATAAATGAAAGAATGAAAGTCTGCCCATCAGTTCATCAGGGAAGCTAGCAAATGAGGAACCACAGTAATTAAAATCTTGCTGGTGTGAAATGCTACTGAAAATACTTAGCGTCTGCCATCCAGGGTTTTCTAAATACTTAACAAGCTTTTGACTGATGAGGAGGCAAACATCAATATCTCCTGTTGTACAGACTAGTGTACAGAAGAGTCAGATGGCTTCACCCAGTCACATGCAATGAACCAAAGCAGAATTCTTTGATCAGGATTTAACATTAATGTTGGAGATCTTCCCATGTATGTGATCACAGTTATTACAAGTGGTAGACCAAAGTTACCTGCTGTAGGGGGACTATGAGTTTTAGGAACTTGGTAGTCAAAGAAAAATCAAGTGGCTTTCTCTGCAAGGACTAGTGAGTCTTACGCTGTTGTGAAAGAGAAGGAGCTGTGATTCCAAATTCACACAGATTTTTTTTCATCAGTAAAAGAGCAGAACTTGCTTCTACAGGAAAGAAATTTTTCCTCCATCAGGAGTATAAGGGCACTTTTAAAATACAGCTTAGAGCCTTACTTGGCTTGTAAACCATATCAACATGCTGCATGAAATGGCTTATTGCCGGGTCAGGGTACTTGAAGGCAGTCAGATCAGTAATAAAGTGTAGCTTGACCAAGATCTGTTTGAAAAGAATGGAATAATTACTGCATGCTGTTAGGTATTTCAAGTGGAACATAAAACACTCCTTCACCTTCATGGAAATGGAATTGCATTTCATAGAAACCCCTGGAAACTTGGTGGGATGCCAAGGGGACACGTTAGAAAGAGGTTTGGGGTTGTATAGCCCAGACTGACATGTTGATGTAGACTCTGAAAGACTACAGGCAAACCTTGATGAGATTGAAGAGGGAGCTAAAAAATGATAAAGAATTGAAAGGAGTTTAAATTTAATCTTACCAGATGTCCTCGCTCTTTCAGTGTATTCTGGTACGCTTTTTTGTGGCATCCTGCTTACAAAGCTATACATGGAAAACCAAACCATGCTTAGAGAAGTGATGTGGAGTTCTGCTGTGATGGGTGTATCTCTAATTTTGACTAAAACATTTAGTCAAAGCAGTTGACAAATACATGTAGGGTTTTCCTTATTCCGTGCCA